>NC_056745.1:48054975-48149896 GCF_019279795.1 Protopterus annectens
TTCAGATACTAACTCATATTTCAGTGAACCTCAACAGGTCATAGTTCTGGCCTAAATTCATCCCCAGTATGTACCAGTATTCCAGTTTAGACAAACATGGAAAGAGAAATAAAACTCTAATAGGTATTATTTCCTATGAATTGTACCAGCTAGGGCAAATGCTTATAAAAGTAGGATTAACATTTATTTAAGTTATGGAACAGAAAATGTGCATCAGCTTTAAATAAATAATGGTCATAGTAAAGCAGAAAAAAAAGAGGAAAAAACATTGTAAAACAAAACTGCAAAAGCAGTCGTTTTTAATGTACCCAAATATGCTTCAAAATGTTAGGTAAATGCAAACTGGCTGAAGTTATGATTTGTGAAGACAAAATTATGTTTCACGGCATCAGGGGCATACACTTACATATTACATGCAACATAAGAGCAGCCTTAGAATATCCCATTTTAAATTTTCCAAAATGGGTGTCCAAACAATTTGAGATAATTTTAATACACCGACATGGAAACGTTGTGTACTTTTTATGTATCTTAGTTTACTTTCTAACAGTTATGATGTTTACCACGGTACAGTTTTAAGCAGCTGCTGTTTTTAAACCCTACAAAAGGACTGCAGACGTTATGAGTATGAGACCTCAACACAATGTAATTGTTCCACAGAAATAAAAAGCAACTGCTCTGCCCACAGTATGCATATGAGAAAATAAGCGTTGCAAATATACTTTTGGAATGCTGGTTTACAACATTTATATGTTAAAACAAAGGAGCCTTCTAAAGTCTTACAAAATGGCTGCTGTAGGCATCACATTGGAATCTTACTGGGATAAGCCATCCACATTTTTTACAAAGCCACAGCTGAGCATTTGAAGCCGTAGTTTTGAAGTCAGGTTATTTCATATTGCTTTTTCAAATGCCATTTGCTGTTAATGTACTTGAACTTTTTTACTGAAATTACTTTTTACACAGATAATTAAATGTACAATTTCATTTTCTGACATTATTTTTGTTAAATATTTTAGCTTTTAACTTCAGTCAGTGGGTAGCCAGATAATCTTTTTAGCTGTACAATAGAAATAGTATGTATTTGGTTTACATTTGTAATTTTAACACATAATTTATTTTATATCTTATTTGCTAGTTAGCCGTTCATACATTAAAACAATACAGCAAATTAAAAAGTAAATTGCTTCATTGTGTTTGGCATAATAGCTAAGTTGTTTGCCTCCAAGTTACAGGGTTTGATTCTTATCTTTGGCTGCTGTCTGTTTATTGGCTATGCATGTAATGGTCTGGGTTGCTTGGCTAGCTGCTCTTAAGGGCCATTTTGAGTTCAGCTGATTTCCCTTTCAATGGTGAGAATCACCCCTGTCCCTTGTGTCTGCGAGGTAAACACCTTAACCATTATGCCAACCCCTCAGTAGACTGCATGCCTACTATTTACCTATAAACATGTAAAAGGGCTTATTAGACCATATTCACTAGTTCTTTGCCTCTTGACCTGTGCCAAAAGTTGGTAGATAAATATTTTTCTGGTTTGCTGTAAACTGATGCACTGCACCTTGTTAAACATAGTACAGTCAGCCTTCTCTGTGCCTTAGGAAGATTATTTAGGGGTAGCCTTCCCTGTGAGAATACATATGTGTTCATGCTGCACATGAATGCATTAATTTAATGTGTACCAACACCCCCGCCATGCCTGCTAACCCATCGAGCCTCTCCCAACTGGAATTATCCCATTCATTCCCCATAGGTTATTTTGTTTAATGCTAGGACTCTACACAGGAAACTGCACTCCCTGGAAGCTGTCCTCACCTTGGAAGATGCTGATGTCTGTGCAGTCACCGAGACTTAGTTCAAGGCCGAAGACAGCATCCCAGCTGTGCAAGGCTACAATGACTTTCACACATTCAGACCTCAAAACGACCAAGAAAGAACCAAAGGTGGAGGTGTATCCATCTTCATTAAATGCTAATACACCTCAAGCGTGGTTAAACAGTACGGCTCTCTTGAGCTACTCTAGGTCCAAATAACTAAAGGTAAAACAACCTACCACATTATTACTAGCTACAGGTCCCCCACCATGAACCAGGAGAAGCGCACTGCCTACCTGGACTTGCTTGAGCCACTCACTATACAGCCAAACACCTTGGTCACGGGAGATTTCAGCTATCCTTTTATCGAGTGTGCGATGTACATGAGCACAAGCTTGATCGCCCTCAGGTTCTTGGACTTTGTTAATACAAATGCTCTGGAACAGTTCATCTGCACCCCCACAAGTGGCTCAAATGTTCTGGACTTAGTACTTACCAATATGTGGGGGGTCACTGCACTATCCCCTAGGTTCTGCCCTCCCTAGTAAGGTCAGACCATAAATCTGTCTCATTCAAAGTAATGATCATACCTAACACCTCCGCAGGAGCAATAAAAATGAGAAACCTCTCCAAGATGAACTGTAGCCTTCTAAGCGATGGTTTGAAAAGTTTCAAAACCCTGCTAATACAACTGACGATTCAAGAAACTGATATCTAAGAACAAGAGGGAACTTAGCAGAGAAAGAATACCCTCCACAGCTTGAACAAGCAAACCAAATATCTGGTAAAGTCCTCTAAAGCTAGTTATGAGGCTATATTAGCTTCCCTAGCTAAAGGCAATCATAAGGTATTGTTTAGCTACATCCAGAATCTAAAAGGGATGGCCCAGCTGTGTACCAAACTTGTAATGGACAGTACCACTCATACTGACCTTGAGGAAATTGCCAACCTGTTAGCTGACAGATTTGGCACAGACTTCACCCCCCCTTCCTCTCCCCAGTATCTCCAATCAGCAGGTCATATCCGCACATGTACCTCACCAGACACCTGCAGCAGCTAGAGAGACGACAGAGGTTCCTGACTAAGAGAATTCATGGATTCCAAAACATGACCTACATGGAAAGATTGAAAGCCCTGTCTCTGTACTCTACAGGCTGCTGCCATGTGAACTGTGCCTGGCCTAATGGAAATTCTGCATGTCCAGAAATTGAATGGGACAAGAGTCACTCACTCCAGAGATCTAAAACTAGACTGTGACATAAACAAAACATGCTGGAGAGACAGATATGTCTCCCGGAGACTGCCGCTACTCTGGAATAAACTCCCAATTCATGTTAAGCAGAGATCCTCAATAACACTATTTAAACACAACCTGGACGATTGGATGGGAGACCGTAAATTCCCTCCTGAGGTGGCAGCTATGTCCCTCATGGACAGGGACAGCCAGTGCTGATCATTGATTTGCTCTGCAAACAAGTAAAACCTCTAACAATGGTCAATTAGAGAACACAAGTATTACATAGCTAGGCTTGTAAAGGCCCTAGAGCTATTATCCAGTTCATACAGCAACTTTGTGGATCTGTTCCCTCTGACTTGTTTGCTAATATATTCCATCATCAGTATGAGCAGTAGTGATCTCAGAGCTGAACCCTGATGCACACCCACTCCCACTGCAAACCCCTCTGTGAGACCGAATACTATTTGTACTTGAGTCATTGGGTCCTTGTACATAGCCTGCACTAATTCTCCCAATGTTTCTGTGACTTCCAAGCACCACAGGACTAGCCCGAATCTTTCTTGGGACCGTGTCATATGCTTTCTCTGAATCTAGGACTGTCCTGTTGGACGACTCCTCATTTCTAGCTTCTTCTCGACTACCTGTGTCACTGCAAACATCGGATCAGTTGCATTGCATCCTGATTTGAATCTGAACCGGATGCAGTATGAAACAAACCAAGCAACGCTGATACTGAACAAGTATTTATTAAAACAAAGCTTTCAGGCCAAACAAACCCTTCATCAGTGTATAAACTGCTAACACATACTAACCATTTTATATACTATCAAAAATCACTCAGCCATTAATTATTCAATTCAACAATCAAGCCTAGTTAAAAACAATAGTTGCAGAAGCACAGAACTCTATTTCAAACACATTTGTTTATATCTTAGTACAGGTTTTAAAGAAGCAGTCTGGGTTAAATCTGGTAATACATCAGCACAAAGACGTATTATCCACTGATATTCCTTCATCTCAAGCTTATTGTTAAGGGGATAGGCCTTTCTCCCCACAGTGCTATGAGTACCCTCAGGAGCCATTTCTCCCCTATCTCAGCCGACATGTTTATCATACCCGCTGTGACCCGCTGTGACCTCAGCTGAGGCGGCTGCTTTCCCTGCCTTCATTTCGTTATTGATGTTCTTACTTCTTCTAGGGTGGGCTCCTCGTCTTCTCTCATCATAGGCTGTGTCTGGGGCAGTACAGCTTCTGTGGGGGTTTTCTTCATTCAAAAGCTGCTGGATGTACTCCTTCCATCTGCCTTTGATGTCCTGTGGACTGGTGAGCAGGTTGTTACTGGCATCCCTTATGAAGGGTGCATGACTATATTTCTGAATTTGTCTTGCAACCTGATATAGTTTCTTTGTGCCACCTACTTAGTCACTTTACAGAAGCTGGTAGAGTGATAAGGGATCTCAGCTTCTTACTGAGGCTGACCAGGGAACTCCTCCACTCATGGGATTTTACTCTCTTTTGCAGCAGTTTCTTCCTTCTGTTGTAGAGTTTGTTTATGGCAGAGGACCACCAGATTGGATTCCTTTTTTTGGAGGATAGTGTCTTGATTCTGTTTGGGATACCACGATCCATACACTCATGTATGTGCTTGTATAGTGCATATGTATAGGATTCAGAAGTTGTAACTGTATTGTCCATCTGCATGGGTGTCATGACGTTCACCACTTCTGTGTTAAGAAGCATGAAGTTGGCTTTGGAGAATTTTTTTACCATGATTTCCTTAATGGGGGGTGGAGGCAGGATGCGGATATCCTGGGTGATTAGCTTATGGTCGGATCTGACCAATGAGGGGTTAACTTCAGGTGTGGAACACCGGTCACTCATGTTGGTAATGACTAGGTCTAGGATATTGTTGCCCCTGGTGGGGGTGTGGATAAGTTGATCCAGGGCATTGGAATTTATAAATTCCAGAAAGCGTTGAGTGAAGGAGTTGGGTACATCTCAGGGTCATTCACACCAACATGGACAATGACAGAGTCATATTTGTACTTGTTGTGGAGTGACCTGAGTTCATGGGTTATGTGGCGGATCCTGGCACCTGACAGGCAGCTAACAGTAACCTTCTCCTTGTTTAGCCTGGTGAGTGGGACATCAGTGTGCCTGATTATAGAGTCACCTATGACTAGTGTGTTGGGTACATTGTTTTGCCTTATGGGCTGTGGTTGAGTGGCACACTGAGTCTGTGGGCTATGTGTCATTTGGGTTGTGTTGGGGGGTGGAGGTTGCTTGCATTTTTGCTTTGGAGGTCTCTGTTTCCTGAGCAGATTATTATTGAGAGCCTCCGTGAATGTTTTTGTGTTTCTATGTGTGGATTTTGGTGGTGTAGGTTTAGTGGGACTATGTGATGAGTGTGGTTCAAGTGTTTACCTTCTCCTCTTGACTGTCAAGTTCAGTCTTGGTTGGAGAGAGCTTTACCTCCAGTTTGGCTAGATAAGTGCATCTCTCACAGGTTGTGGTGTTGGGTGGTAGGAGGAGAGGGTTATCTTTGTACATGAAGCAACTGCTATATTGCCCCAAAATGCCCAGATTCATCAGATAGATAGGCAAGAACACTGGGAGCTGACCCTTGGACATGCCAGAATAAAAAACTACTTTCCCCTAGACAAGTGAGGAAAGTGGGTTTAAGAGCTGTTTTTATCTAAGCAAGTGAGGAAAGTAAGTACAAAAACTGTTTTTCTCTAGGTAAAGAGGAAGGTTGAATGCTGTAGTAATTTGTAGCTTATTTAGTGCTAAAAAGTTCTGAAGTGCTGAGCACGAATAAGCAAATTCAAGTCCTAAAACTAAAAATCTGTACTTGGATCTTATGGTAGATAGGCTACCTAGTGCTTATCAGTCCCACTGATACGCTAGAAGGCTTCCCTCCAACATAGAAAGGCTTGTGGGGGCTCAGAAGCTTACACACAGTTCTGGATACAGAAAATCTATATCTGGACTATACTAGTTACAGAAAAGGTGGGAAACAAGTGCAAGTGCAGGCCTTTAAACCAGAAGGTTGAAAGAGATGGAAAAAACTGCCCAACAGCCAATAAACTACAATTTCTGGGCCAGAAACCACTTTTGTGGTAGATAGGCTACCTAGTGCTTACCACTCCTACTGATAAGCTAGAAGGCTTCCCTCCAACACAGAAAGGCTTCGGGGGCTCAGAAGCTTACAAACAGTCCTGGATATAGCAAATTTGTATCAGAACTAGACTAGTTAAAGGAAAGATGGGAAACAAGTGCAAACACGGGCTTTTAAACCAGTAAGTTGAAAGAAATGGAAAAACTGCCAAATGGCCAATAAACTACAATTTCTGGGCCAGAAACCACTCTTGTGATAGATAGGCTACCTAGTGCTTACCACTCCCACTGATAAGCTAGAAGGCTTCCCCCAACACAGAAAGGCTTTGGGGGCTCAGAAGCTTACAAACAGTCCTGGTTACAGCAAATCTGTATCTGGACTAGACTAGTTACAGGAAAGGCAGGAACAAGCTTAGAATTTTTTTTGGAAAGTGGAAAGGGAGAAAGGAGAAACAGAAGATAATTCAAAATTAAGGACCTAAGTGGCTTGCTCTTCACAAATGTTCTCTCTGTATTAGGTAGAGTGAGCCAGTGACACTAGACTGGGATAGAGCTGAACAGATGGGACTGGTAGGAGTATCTGAAGTCAAAATATGATCTCACTGTACTCGGTTGAGTGAGCAAATGAGATAGACCCAGGAGGAGTGTTCAAACACAAATTTACAGGAGGGGCAGGCAATTCCAAAGCAACTAAGATTAATACCAACAGGAATAAACAACTACGAACTCCAACGAAGAACACAACAATATAAGTGAACCCAGATGCAGAGACCAATCCAACGAGACCACCAAAGCTCGGACGCCAGGAAAATATATTTTTATTAGAACAACTTAGATAAAACTCCAACGAGAAAGAAACTCCAAACAGGAAAACTGTTACTCTGGTTAAGTTTATGTAATAATATAGATTTAACAATAAAACTGGCGGATAAGGGTGGGGCGGTTGTTGTGCTAGATACAACCTGGTATAATAGTAGATTGAGAGAACTACTCCAAGACGAAAGCACATATACCCAGATTAATCCATTGGGTGTGAGACAAGCCATAGATAGGGTACATCATGCCCTGCAAAGGCTGAAGTTTGAGATGAGAATTACTGATGATACTTTTGACTTTCTTTGGTTAGAAAAAGCAGTCACGCCTGTCTTCAAGGCACTCCCTAAGATTCATAAGTCCCTGGTTAACCCACCCCTGAGACCCATAGTTTCAGGGAGGGGGTGGGTGACTGAGAATATCTCTATATGGTTGGAACATCAATTAAAACCCTATGTTGAAAAGATTGAGAATATTTTATTGGACACAGGTGACTTCTTGATGAAGTTGGGTAGGGTAGATTATATGGATAAGAAGGATAAGTTATTGATGGCCACCCTAGGTATAAACAACTTATTCACAGTCATTAACAATGAATATGGAGTGGATATGTTAACTACCCTCTTGAACGACCTAGGAGTTACTGAGGTCAAGATTAGCCTAATAAAGGAACTTCTGCTATTGGTATTGGAGAACAATATTTTTATAGGAGCAGAGTCTATATATAGACAGGCACAGGGGGTAGCCATGGGCACCCCTTGTGCCAACACCTATGCTAATCTAGTCCTTGCCCAATGGGAGAAAAACCACATATTGAGTAATGATGCATGGAAGGGATATATAAAGATGTATGTGCGTTTTGTGGACGACGTCTTTATATTATGGAATGGAAATTTGAACATGTTACAGAAATTTGTGAGTTTTTTACATTCGACCACAACATTCTTTAGGTTCACTTTAAAAGCCTCCTTTGATTCTATAGATTTTTGGATGTAAACTTAGCACAGAGTGTAGATGGTTTCACATCAAAACTATACAAGAAAGAATGTTGGAAGAACACGATACTGTCATATGATAGCAAGCATCCACGTTATACATATTCGAATATTGTACAGGGCAGGCGAGTAGGATCTCCAGGATATGTTTGGATAATGGTGATTAAGATAAAGAACTAGCTACACTTAAGGGCTGTTTACAACAGAGGGGTTATCGGGAAGATAAAGTGGATAAGCTGATAAACACCAGCAAAGGCTTTAGGGAAAGCAAATATAAACCTTGGCTTAGACGCACTCCAGCCCTGATAGACAAAAATAAAAGACCCACAGTTGTAAGGAGTCCCCAGTTAATGTTTACCTACAGTAGCAACATAGGTGATATCTGTAATGTTGTACAGAATAACTGGAACATTCTGACTAATGATGAAGGGCTGAGTGATATAGTAGGTTGTAGACCTAACTTCAGATATAGAAGAAACAAGAATCTAAAGGATTTGTTATGCAAAGAAAGGCTAAGTAGTCAAAATACAGTGGCAACAATAATGACGGGCACATTCCCGTGTGGGAGGTGCAAAGCTTGTGGCCACATTAATAGGAAGACTAACTTTGAGCATCCTGTCACACATAGGCAATTTGTGTTAAAAGGGAGGGCTACCTGTCGAACGACGGATATAGTATATTTCGCTGAGTGTAGCCATTGCCCTAGTTTTTATGTAGGGAAAACTAACCAGATGTTAAAGACTAGGATATTACAGCACCTATCTAGCATTAGGAATGGGGATGTGCATAATGCTTTGAGCAGACATGTGATGGATAATGCAACACACAAATTCACTTTCAGGGCTATAGTAAACATAAGGCTTACCACTAGAGGGGGTGATGTGAAGCATTTGACAGAATTAGCAGAATCCAGATGGATCATTGAGCTTATGACCAATCGTACACCAGGTTTAAATGATGTGATACCTGTTAAGCCCACCCTTCAAAAAAGGTGGGCTTTTTACTGAATCCTATTGGATATGCACTAGTTTAAAAGAAGGGGTTGTTTTATTGTAATTTTATCTGATGAAGGGAGAAGTCCCGAAAGCGCTCATCTTGTGTTTATGTGCAATAAAGATTTTAAGGAATAGCAGTGTCCTTGCCACGTTTTTTGGTGCATATTTGATTTTGGAATCGTAGGCTGGACTTTGGTATAGTACTCAACTTTTTTGCTTTGTCTACTATCAGTACTACTACTACTGCTGTTAACTAACCTTTATCTTATTGTCATCTCTACTATCAGTACTACTACTGCTGTTAACTAACATTTACCTTATTGTCACATGTACTATCAGTGCTACTGCTGCTAACTAACATTTACCTTATTGTCACATTTACTATCAGTACTACTCCTGTTAACTATTTAACTTATTGTCACTTCTACTGTCAGTACTACTCTGATGTTAACTAACATTTACCTTATTGTCACATCTACTATCAGTGCTACTAAGGCTGTTAACTAACATTTGCCTTATTGTCACATCTACTATCAGTACTACTACTGTTGTTAACTAACCGTTATCTTATTGTCATCTCTGCTATCAGCACTACTACTGCTGTTAATTAACATTTACCTTATTCTCACATCTACTATCAGTACTACTGCTGTTAACTAAAACTTACCGTATTGTCACCTCTACTATCAGTGCTACTACTGCTGTTAACTAACGTTTACCTTATTATCACATGTACTATCAGTGCTACTACAGCTGTTAACTAACATTGACCTTATTGTCACATCTACTAGCAGTGCTACCACTACTGTTAAGTAACATTTACCTTATTGTCACATCTACTATCAGTACTACTACTGCTGCTAACAAGCATTTACCTTTATTGTCACATCTACTATCAGCATTACTGCTACTGTTAACTAACATTTACCTTATTGTCACATCTACTATTAGTACTACCACTGCTGTTAATTAACATTTACCTTATTGTCACATCTACTATCAGTGCTACTACTGCTGTTAACTAACATTTACCTTATTGTCACATCTACTATCAGCATTACTGCTACTGTTAACTAACATTTACCTTTATTGTCATATTTACTATCAGTACTACTCCTGTTAACTATTTACCTTATTGTCACATCTACTATCAGTACTACTCTGCTGTTAACTAACATTTACCTTATTGTCACGTCTACTGTCAGTACTACTTTGCTGTTAACTAACATTTACCTTATTGTCACATCTACTATCAGTGCTACTAAGGCTGTTAACTAACATTTACCTTATTGTCATCTCTACTATCAGTACTACTACTGCTGTTAACTAACGTTTATCTTATTATCACATGTACTATCAGTGCTACTACTGCTGTTAACTAACATTTACCTTATTGTCACATCTACTATCAGTACTACTCTGCTGTTAACTAACATTTACCTTAGTGTCACATCTGCTATATGTGCTACTACTGCTGTTAACTAACATTTACCTTATTGTCACATGTACTATCAGTGCTACTGCTGCTAACATTTACCTTATTGTCACATCTACTATCAGTGCTACTAAGGCTGTTAACTAACATTGACCTTATTGTCACATCTACTAGCAGTGCTACCACTACTGTTAAGTAACATTTACCTTATTGTCACATCTACTATCAGTACTACTACTGCTGTCAACGAACATTTACCTTATTGTCACACCTACTATCAGTACTACTACTACTGCTGTCAACTAACATTTACCTTATTGTCACATCTACTATCAGTATTACTACTGCTGTTAGCTAACACTTAACTTATTGTCACATCTACTATCAGTACTACTACTACTAACTAACATTTACCTTTTTGTTACTTCTACTATCAGTACTACTACTGCTAACTAACCTTTATCTTATTGTCATCTTTACTATCAGTACTACTACTGCTGTTAACTAATATTTACCTTATTGTCACATCTACTATCAGTACTACTGCTGTTAACTAACATTTACCTTATTGTCACATCTCCTATCAGTGCTACTACTGCTGTTAACTAACATTTACCTTATTGTCACATCTACTATCAGTACTACTGCTGCTAACTAACACTTACTGTATTGTCACCTCTACTATCAGTGCTACTACTGCTGTTATTTAATGTTTACCTTATTATCACATGTACTATCAGTGCTACTACTGCTAACTAACATTTACCTTATTGTCACATCTACTAGCAGTGCTACTACTGCTGTTAACTAACATTTCCTTATTGCCACAGCTACTATCAGTACTACTACTGCTGTTAACTAAGATTTACCTTCTTGTCACATCTACTATCAGTCCTACTCCTGTTAACTATTTAACTTATTGTCACTTCTACTGTCAGTACTACTCTGATGTTAACTAACATTTACCTTATTGTCACATCTACTATCAGTGCTACTAAGGCTGTTAACTAACATTTACCTTATTGTCACATCTACTATCAGTACTACCACTGCTCTCAACTAACATTTACCTTATTGTCACATCTACTATCAGTATTAATACTGCTGTTAGCTAACACTTACCTTATTGTCACATCTACTATCAGCATTACTGCTACTGTTAACTAGCATTTACCTTTATTGTCACATCTACTATCAGTACTACTACTGCTGTCAACTAACATTTACCTTATTGTCACACCTACTATCAGTACTACTACTACTGCTGTCAACTAACATTTACCTTATTGTCACTTCTACTATCAGTAATACTACTGTTGTTAGCTAACACTTACCATATTCTCACCTCTAGTATCAGTGCTACTACTGCTGTTAACTAACGTTTACCTTATTATCACATGAACTATCAGTGCTACTACTGCTGTTAACTAACATTTACCTTATTGTCACATCTACTATTAGTACTACCATTGCTGTTAACTAACAGTTACCTTATTGTCACATGTACTATCAGTGCTACTGCTGCTAACTAACATTTACCTTATTGTCACATCTACTATTAGTACCACTACTGCTGTTAACTAACATTTACCTTATTGTCACATCTACTATCAGTACTACTCCTGTTAACTATTTAACTTATTGTCACTTCTACTGTCAGTACTACTCTGATGTTACCTAACATTTACCTTATTGTCACATCTACTGTCAGTGCTACTAAGGCTGTTAACTAGCATTTACCTTATTGTCACATCTACTATCAGTACTACTACTGCTGTTAACTAACCTTTATCTTATTGTCATCTCTGCTATCAGCACTACTACTGCTGTTAACTAACATTTACCTTATTCTCACATCTACTATCAGTACTACTGCTGTTAACTAACACTTACCGTATTGTCACCTCTACTATCAGTGCTACTACTGCTGTTAACTAACGTTTACTTTATTATCATATGTACTATCAGTGCTACTACTGCTGTTACCTAACATTTACCTTATTATCACATCTACTATCAGTGCTACTACTGCTTTTTACTAACAATTACCTTATTGTCACATCTACTATCAGTACTACTACTGCTGTCAACGAACATTTACCTTATTGTCACACCTACTATCAGTACTACTACTACTGCTGTCAACTAACATTTACCTTATTGTCACTTCTACTATCAGTAATACTACTGCTGTTAGCTAACATTTACCTTATTCTCACATCTACTATCAGTACTACTGCTGCTAACTAACACTTACCGTATTCTCACCTCTACTATCAGTGCTACTACTGCTGTTAACTACCGTTCACCTTATTATCGCATGTACTATCAGTACTACTACTGCTGTTAACTAACATTTACCTTTATTGTCACATCTACTATCAGTATTACTACTGCTGTTAGCTAACACTTACCTTATTGTCACATCTACTATCAGTATTACTGCTACTGTTAACTAACATTTACCTTTATTGTCACATCTACTATCAGTACTACTACTGCTGTCAACTAACATTTACCTTATTGTCACACCTACTATCAGTACTACTACTACTGCTGTCAACTAACATTTACCTTATTGTCACTTCTATTATCAGTAATACTACTGCTGTTAGCTAACACTTACTGTATTGTCACCTCTACTATCAGTGCTACTACTGCTGCTAACTAACATTTACCTTATTGTCACATCTACTATTAGTACTACCACTGCTGTTAACTAACATTTACCTTATTGTCACATCTACTATCAGTGCTACTAAGGCTGTTAACTAACATTTACCTTATTGTCACATCTACTATCAGTACTACTACTGCTGTTAACTAACCTTTATCTTATTGTCATCTCTACTATCAGTACTACTACTGCTGTTAACAAACATTTACCTTATTCTCACATCTACTATCAGTACTACTGCTGTTAACTAATGTTTACCTTATTATCACATGTACTATCAGTGCTACTACTGCTGTCAACTAACATTTACCTTATTGTCACATCTACTATCAGTACTACTCTGCTGTTAACTAACATTTACCTTATTGTCACATCTACTATTAGTATTACTACTGCTGTTAACTAACATTTACCTTATTGTCACATGTACTATCAGTGCTACTGCTGCTAACTAACATTTACCTTATTGTCACATCTACTATTAGTACCACTATTGCTGTTAACTAACATTTACCTTATTGTCACATCTACTATCAGTACTACTACTGCTAACTAACATTTACCTTATTGTCACCTCTGCTATCAGTACTACTGCTGTTAACTAACACTTACTGTATTGTAACCTCTACTATCAGTGCTACTACTGCTGTTAACTAACGTTTACCTTATTATCACATGTACTATCAGTGCTACTACTGCTGTTTACTAACATTTACCTTATTGTCACATCTACTATCAGTACTACTCTGCTGTTAACTAACATTTACCATATTGTCACATCTACTATTAGTACTACTACTACTGCTGTTAACTAACATTTACCTTATTGTCACATGTACTATCAGTGATAGTGCTGCTAACTAACATTTACCTTATTGTCACATCTACTATCAGTATTACTACTGCTGTTAACTAACATTTACCTTATTGTCACATCTACTATTAGTACCACTACTGCTGTTAACTAACATTTACCTTATTGTCACATCTGCTATCAGTACTACTCTTGTTAACTATTTAACTTATTGTCACTTCTACTGTCAGTACTACTCTGATGTTAACTAACATTTACCTTATTGTCACATCAACTATCAGTGCTACTAAGGCTGTTAACTAACATTTGCCTTATTGTCACATCTACTATCAGTACTACTACTGCTGTTAACTAACCTTTATCTTATTGTCATCTCTGCTATCAGCACTACAACTGCTGTTAACTAACATTTACCTTATTCTCACATCTACTATCAATACTACTGCTGTTAACTAACACTTAATGTATTGTCACCTCTACTATCAGTGCTACTACTGCTGTTAACTAATGTTTACCTTATTATCCCATGTACTATCAGTGCTACTACTGCTGTTAACTAACATTTACCTTATTGTCACATCTACTATCAGTGCTACTACTGCTTTTTACTAACAATTACCTTATTGTCATGTTTACTATCAGTACTACTACTACTAACTAACATTTACCTTATTGCCACAGCTACTATCAGTGCTACTACTGCTACCTAACATTTACCTTATTGTCACATCTACCAACAGTACAACTACTGCTGTTAACTAACATTTACCTTATTTTCACACCTACTATCAGTACTACTACTACTAACTAACATTTACCTTTTTGTCACCTCTACTGTCAATACTACTACTGCTGTTGACTAACCATTATCTTATTGTCATCTCTACTATCAGTACTACTACTGCTGTTAACTAACATTTTCCCTATTCTCACATCTACTATCAGTACTACTGCTGCTAACTAACACTTACCGTTTTCTTACCTCTACTATCAGTGCTACTACTGCTGTTAACTAACATTTACCTTATTGTCACATCTACTATCGGAACTACTACTGCTGTCAACTAACATTTACCTTATTGTCACACCTACTATCAGTACTACTACTACTGCTGTCAACTAACATTTACCTTATTGTCACTTCTATTATCAGTAATACTACTGCTGTTAGCTAACACTTACCGTATTGCCACCTCTACTATCAGTGCTACTACTGCTGCTAACTAACATTTACCTTATTGTCACATCTACTATTAGTACTACCACTGCTGTTAACTAACATTTACCTTATTGTCACATCTACTATCAGTGCTACTTCTGCTGTTAACTAACTTTTACCTTATTGTCACACCTACTATCAGTATTACCGCTACTGTTAACTAACATTTACCTTTATTGTCACATTTACTATCAGTACTACTCCTGTTAACTATTTACCTTATTGTCACATCTACTATCAGTACTACTCTGCTGTTAACTAACATTTACCTTATTGTCACGTCTACTATCAGTGCTACTAAGGCTGTTAACTAACATTTACCTTATTGTCACATCTACTATCAATACTACTACTGCTAACTAACCATTATCTTATTGTCATCTCTACTATCAGTACTACTACTGCTGTTAACTAACATTTACCTTATTCTCACATCTACTATCAGTACTACTGCTGTTAACTAACGTTTACCTTATTATCACATGTACTATCAGTGCTACTGCTGCTAACTAACATTTACCTTATTGTCACATCTACTATTAGATACAAAAACAGTGCCAGGACCCTTCTTCACTTCGAGAACAGATTTATTGGTAAACTTAAAGTGCGGTCAATATCATTACACTTTTCGTCAGTTAAAAGTAACCGACTTCTTCAGAAGCTAGAAAACACACACAGAACCATAAATTTAAAATCAAAAACAGTTAAGTACTTAAATACTGTCACATGCATTTCAAGTCTTAATCTGTTTGTAATTAGGTTAATCCACCTAGTGGTGGTTGTCATAGTAACCTAACAAGCAACAGCTACAAAGGCATACACAATACAGTGACAGTAGTAACTGTTCGTGTTACATGTGCACATTTACACCAACATTAGGTACTAAGCATTCGAGTTAGAAGGTTGACTTGTCCCTGTATAAAATCGAATGCAGTTGGGTATAGTACTCAATCCTTTAAGCATTATTTAAAAGTTATTTAAAAATCTTTTAAAAACCAAAGGTAAATCACGTTGTGTATACTAAATTCCCCCTAAGCGGAGAATGAAAGAAAGACAAACAGCAGTGCGAGATAAAATTAGTGCTTGTTGTAGTGCAATGGGACTTCTTAGCGTGACTTCGAGGGTGTACACTCTAACATTTCGAGAATTTCCAAAAATTCAAAGGTTTTTACTAGTAATCCTTAATATTACCTTTAACGTGTATTTGACATACAGGTCGCCTCACATCACAATCATGTTAGACCAAGCAAGGGTGCGGGAGTAACGGGCATAGCGGCAGACTTAGTGTAACACTATAACCATGCCTCCATATAAGTAGGATGAACTTTACATCCACACCTTTCAAGAAGGTAAATTAGTGTTGGAATGTATTAGGGCATACAGGAAACAGCATTTCTTTAAGTTTGTGTAGAAAAAGCGGCACTTATTGACACTTTTTGAGACTTTTTTTTTGAGTGGGGGGAGTGTCACGTAGCAAAACCGTGTCATGGTTTTGTAAAAGTTTATTGAAAGATTATGTTTAAGGGGACTATGGTATTGTTACTGCTTTCAAGGTGTATCTATACTTTCAAGTTAAACCTCATCTTACTCAACAAGAGTAGATGTGAGTGGTACCATAATGGCCCAAGCATTAGGGTGGACTATTAAGCCAAGTCTATTTATGGCTACTAAGCTGTCAAATAGGAATAAAAGATCTTTTTATTGTTAATATGGTAATGTTGTACTGATCATGTAACTATAATAACATGAGTGGTACCATAATGGCCCAAGCATTAGGGTAGACTATTAAGCCAAATCTATTTCCGACTGCTAAACTGTCGAATAGGAATAAAAGATCTTTTTATTATTAATGTGATAATATTATACTGGTCATGTAACTATAATAACATGAGTGGTACCATAATGGCCCAAGCAATATTGTTTCTCTCCCAGTAGGCCATGACCAGGTTTGCTATACTTCCTCCACTTGGTGAGCCCATGGCCACACCTATTTTTTGATGGTACAATGCCCCATTGAACATTAGATAGTTGTAAGAACCGATAGAAAGCTAAAGGAGAGGATATACGAACACCTATACAGTATCAAAACTGCGAGAACGACCAACGCTTTGGCTAGACATGTACTAGACAATTCTGGCCATCATTTTAAATTTAGGGTCATCGACCAACAGATTAGGGACATCAGAGGAGGGTATGACTCCCTTAAATTAGAGAGGAAAGAACTCCTCTGGCAGTTAAGGACTAATGCCAATCAGAAACCAGGCATAAATGAAATGACATCTATCACCTGTATCCTTAAACTCAAGAACTTGGAAAGGTGAAACTAGTGGAATTGATGTCAGTAGACAACATCAATCTGATTTTTACTATTTAAACTTAAAACCTAACCTCAAATTTAAGAACATAAGGGCGGGTAAAGTTTTTCTATACAACAACAACGAGATACCTCTAGGCTCTAGGGTTAAAATGGTAGTTAAGTAATATAAGGGTAACTGATCGACCACTTGCCCTTTTCTCCACCCCCCTTTTTTTCCCCATGTTATTATAGTTACATGACCAGTATAATATTACCACATTAATAATAAAAAGATATTTTATTCCTATTCGACAGTTTAGCAGTCGTAAATAGATTTGGCTTAATAGTCTACCCTAATGCTTGGGCCATTATGGTACCACTCATGTTATTATAGTTACATGATCAGTACAATATTACCACATTAATAATAAAAAGATCTTTTATTCCTATTCGACAGTTTAGCAGTCGTAAATAGACTTGGCTTAATAGTCTACCCTAATGCTTGGGCCATTATGGTACCACTCACATCTACTCTTGTTGAGTAAGATGAGGTTTAACTTGAAAGTATAGATACACCTTGAAAGCAGTAACAATACCATAGTCCCCTTAAACATAATCTTTCAATAAACTTTTACAAAACCATGACACGGTTTTGCTACGTGACACTCCCCCCACTCAAAAAAAGTCTCAAAAAGTGTCAATAAGTGCCGCTTTTTCTACACAAACTTAAAGAAATGCTGTTTCCTGTATGCCCTAATACATTCCAACACTAATTTACCTTCTTGAAAGGTGTGGATGTAAAGTTCATCCTACTTATATGGAGGCATGGTTATAGTGTTACACTAAGTCTGCCGCTATGCCCGTTACTCCCGCACCCTTGCTTGGTCTAACATGATTGTGATGTGAGGCGACCTGTATGTCAAATACACGTTAAAGGTAACATTAAGGATTACTAGTAAAAACCTTTGAATTTTTGGAAATTCTCGAAATGTTAGAGTGTACACCCTCGAAGTCACGCTAAGAAGTCCCATTGCACTACAACAAGCACTAATTTTATCTCGCACTGCTGTTTGTCTTTCTTTCATTCTCCGCTTAGGGGGAATTTAGTATACACAACGTGATTTACCTTTGGTTTTTAAAAGATTTTTAAATAACTTTTAAATAATGCTTAAAGGATTGAGTACTATACCCAACTGCATTCGATTTTATACAGGGACAAGTCAACCTTCTAACTCGAATGCTTAGTACCTAATGTTGGTGTAAATGTGCACATGTAACACGAACAGTTACTACTGTCACTGTATTGTGTATGCCTTTGTAGGCTGTTGCTTGTTAGGTTACTATGACAACCACCACTAGGTGGATTAACCTAATTACAAACAGATTAAGACTTGAAATGCATGTGATAGTATTTAAGTACTTAACTGTTTTTGATTTTAAATTTATGGTTCTGTGTGTGTTTTCTAGCTTCTAAAGAAGTCGGTTACTTTTAACTGACGAAAAGTGTAACGATATTGACCGCACTTTAAGTTTACCAATAAATCTGTTCTCGAAGTGAAGAAGGGTCCTGGCACCGTTTTTGTATTTACTGGTTGGTGTTTTTTCGATATTTCTTGGCACATCTACTATTAGTACCACTACTGCTGTTAACTAACATTTACCTTATTGTCACATCTACTATCAGTACTACTACTGCTAACTAACATTTACCTTATTGTCACATCTACTATTAGTACTACCACTGCTGTTAACTAACATACTATCAGTACTACTACTGCTAACTAAGATTTACCTTATTGTCACATGTACTATCAGTGCTACTGCTGCTAACATTTACCTTATTGTCACATCTACTATCAGTGCTACTAAGGCTGCTAACTAACATTTACCTTATTGTCACATCTACTATCAGTACTACTACTACTAACTAACGTTCACCTTTTTGTCACTTCTACTATCAGTACTACTACTGCTGTTGACTAACCTTTCTCTTATTGTCATCTCTACTATCAGTACTACTACTGCTGTTAACTAACATTTACCTTATTCTCACATCTACTATCAGTACTACTGCTGCTAACTAACACTTACCGTATTGTCACCTCTACTATCAGTGCTACTACTGCTGTTAACTAATGTTTACCTTATTATCACATGTACTATCAGTGCTACTACTGCTAACTAACATTTACCTTATTGTACATCTACTAGCAGTGCTACTACTACTGTTAAGTAACATTTACCTTATTGTCACATCTGCTATCAGTACTACTACTGCTGTTAACTAACATATACCTTATTGTCACATCTACTATCAGTACTACTACTGCTCTCAACTAACATTTACCTTATTGTCACATCTATTATCAGTATTACTACTGCTGTTAGCTAACACTTACCTTATTGTCACATCTACTATCAGTATTACTGCTACTGTTAACTAACATTTACCTTTATTGTCACATCTACTATCAGAACTACTACTGCTGTCAACTAACATTTACCTTATTGTCACATCTACTATCAGTACTACTACTACTGCTGTCAACTAACATTTACCTTATTGTCACTTCTACTATCAGTAATACTACTGATGTTAGCTAACACTTACCGTATTGTCATCTCTACTGTCAGTGTTACTACTGCTAACTAACATTTACCTTATTGTCACATCTACTATTAGTACTACCACTGCTGTTAACTAACATTTACCTTATTGTCACATCTACTATCAGTGCTACTACTGCTAACTAACATTTACCTTATTGTCACATCTACTATCAGTACTACTACTGCTGTTCACTAACCTTTACCTTATTGTCACATCTACTATCAGTGCTACTAAGGCTGTTAACTAACATTTACCTTATTGTCACATCTACTATCAGTACTACTGCTGTTAACTAACACTTACTGTATTGTCACCTCTACTATCAGTACTACTACTGCTATTAACTAACATTTACCTTATTGTCACATCTGCTATTAGTACTACCACTGCTGTTAACTAACATTTACCTTATTGTCACATCTACTATCAGTGCTACTACTGCTAACTAACATTTACCTTATTGTCACATCTGCTATTAGTACTACCACTGCTGTTAACTAACATTTACCTTATTGTCACATCTACTATCAGTAATACTACTGCTGTTAACTAACATTTACCTTATTGTCACATCTAATATCAGTAGTACTGCTACTGTTAACTAACATTTACCTTTATTGTCACATTTACTATCAGTACTACTCCTGTTAACTATTTACCTTATTGTCACATCTACTATCAGTACTACTCTGATGTTAACTAACATTTACCTTATTGTCACATCTACTATCAGTGCTACTAAGGCTGTTAACTAACATTTACCTTATTGTCACATCTACTATTAGTACTACTACTGCTGTTAACTAACGTTTACCTTATTATCATATGTACTATCAGTGCTACTACTGCTGTTAACTAACATTTACCTTATTGTCACATATACTATCAGTACTACTCTGCTGTTAACTAACATTTACCTTATTGTCACATCTACTATTAGTACTACTACTGCTGTTAACTAACATTTACCTTATTGTCACATCTACTATCAGTACTACTCCTTTTAACTATTTAACTTATTTTCACTTCTACTGTCAGTACTACTCTGATGTTAACTAACATTTACCTTATTGTCACATCTACTATCAGTGCTACTAAAACTGTTAACTAACATTTACCTTATTGTCACATCTACTATCAGTACTACTACTGCTGTTAACTAACCTTTATCTTATTGTCATTTCTGCTATCAGCACTACTACTGCTAACTAACATTTACCTTATTCTCACATCTACTATCAGTACTACTGCTGTTAACTAACACTTACCGTATTGTCACATCTACTATTAGTACCACTACTGCTGTTAACTAACATTTAACGTATTGTCACATCTACTATCAGTACTACTCCTGTTAACTATTTAACTTATTGTCACTTCTACTGTCAGTACTACTCTGATGTTAACTAACATTTACCTTATTGTCACATCTACTATCAGTGCTACTAAGGCTGTTAACTAACATTTACCTTATTGTCACATCTACTATCGGTACTACTACTGCTGTTAACTAACCTTTATCTTATTGTCATCTCTGCTATCAGCACTACTACTGCTGTTAACTAACATTTACCTTATTCTCACATCTACTATCATTTTACTGCTGTTAACTAACACTTACCATATTGTCACCTCTACTATCAGTGTTACTACTGCTGTTAACTAACGTTTACCTTATTATCACATGTACTATCAGTGCTACTACTGCTGTTAACTAACATTTACCTTATTGTCACATCTACTATCAGTGCTACTACTGCTTTTTACTAACAATTACCTTATTGTCACATCTACTATCAGTACTACTACTACTGTTAACTAACATTTACCTTATTGCCGCAGCTACTATCAGTGCTACTACTGCTACCTAACATTTACCTTATTGTCACATCTACCACCAGTACTACTACTGCTGTTAACTAATATTTACCTTATTTTCACACCTACTGTCAGTACTACTACTACTAACTAAGATTTACCTTTTTGTCACCTCTACTATCAGTACTACTACTGCTGTTGACTAACCATTATCTTATTGTCATCTCTACTATCAGTACTACTACTGCTGTTTATTAACATTTACCTTATTCTCACATCTACTATCAGTACTACTTCTGCTAACTAACACTTACCGTATTGTCAGCTCTACTATCAGTGCTACTACTGCTGTTAACTACCGTTCACCTTATTATCGCATGTACTATCAGTGCTACTACTGCTGTTAACTAACATTTACCTTATTGTCACATCTACTATTAGTACTACTACTGCTGTTAACTAACATTTACCTTTATTGTCACATCTACTATCAGTATTACTACTGCTGTTAGCTAACACTTACCTTATTGTCACATCTACTATCAGTATTACTGCTACTGTTAACTAACATTTACCTTTATTGTCACATCTACTATCAGTACTACTACTACTGCTGTCAACTAACATTTACCTTATTGTCACTTCTATTATCAGTAATACTACTGCTGTTAGCTAACACTTACCGTATTGTCACCTCTACTATCAGTGTTACTACTGCTGCTAACTAACATTTACCTTATTGTCACATCTACTATTAGTACTACCACTGCTTTTAACTAACATTTACCTTATTGTCACATCTACTATCAGTGCTACTACTGCTGTTAACTAACATTTACCTTATTGTCACATCTACTATCAGTATTATTGCTACTGTTAACTAACATTTACCTTTATTGTCACATTTACTATCAGTCCTACTCCTGTTAACTATTTACCTTATTGTCACATCTACTATCAGTACTACTCTGCTGTTAACTAACATTTACCTTATTGTCACGTCTACTATCAGTACTACTCTGCTGTTAACTAACATTTACCTTATTGTCACATCTACTATCAGTGCTACTAAGGCTGTTAACTAACATTTACCTTATTGTCACATCTACTATCAGTACTACTACTGCTGTTAACTAACCTTTATCTTATTGTCATCTCTACTATCAGTACTACTACTTCTGTTAACTAACATTTACCTTATTCTCACATCTACTATCAGTACTACTGCTGTTAACTAATGTTTACCTTATTATCACATGTACTATCAGTGATACTACTGCTGTTAACTAACATTTACCTTATTGTCACATCTGCTATCAGTACTACCCTGCTGTTAACTAACATTTACCTTATTGTCACATCTACTATTAGTACTACTACTGCTGTTAACTAACATTTACCTTATTGTCACATGTACTATCAGTGCTACTGCTGCTAACTAACATTTACCTTATTGTCACATCTACTATTAGTACCACTACTGCTGTTAACTAACATTTACCTTATTGTCACATCTACTATCAGTACCACTACTGCTAACTAACATTTACCTTATTGTCACCTCTGCTATCAGTACTACTACTGCTGTTAACTAACATTTACCTTATTGTCACATCTCCTATCAGTGCTACTACTGCTGTTAACTAACCTTTATCTTATTGTCATCTCTGCTATCAGCACTACTAGTGCTGTTAATGAACATTTACCTTATTCTCATATCTACTATCAGTACTACTGCTGCTAACTAACACTTACTGTATTGTCACCTCTACTATCAGTGCTACTACTGCTGTTAACTAACATTTACCTTATTGTCACATCTACTATCACTGCTACTACTGCTTTTAACTAACATCTACCTTATTGTCACATCTACTATCAGTGCTACTACTGCTGTTAACTAACATTTACCTTATTGCCACAGCTACTGTCAGTAGTACTACTGCTTTTAACTAACATTTACCTTATTGTCACATCTACTATCAGTACTACTACTGCTGTTAACTAACATTTACCTTATTTTCACACCTACTATCAGTACTACTACTCCTGTCAACTAACATTTACCTTATTGTGACATCTACTTTCAGTGCTACTATTGCCAACTAACATTTACCTTATTGTGACACCTACTATTAGTCCTACTACTCCTGTTAGCTAACATGTATTTTATTGTCACATCCACTATCAGTGCTACTACTGCTGTTAACGAACATTTACATGTAAATATTAGGTCCACTCTTACCTGGTTCCAAAGCAACTTAACTGACAGCTACCAGGCTGTGAAATGGGAAAATTCTCTCTCTCCTCAGCTGTCCATAACTATAGGAGTCCCACAGGGTTCTATCTTAGGACCACTACTATTCGCAATCTTCACAAATGACCTTCATACCTCCACACAGCATGCATCTTTCATTCAGTATACAGATTATACTACCTAATGCTGTGCTGCACAAAACATTCCCATCCTCCTGCAAACAACTCAACTTATATTCTCTGATGTTGAAAAGTACCTTACCAAAGCCCAACTTATCCTTAATCCAAAGAAAACTCAGCTTATGATTATAACCAGTTCTAACAAAAACACTGATAACAGTCAGTTCACTATCTACTGCACAAATACTACTCCAATTGCTCCAGTGGCATAGGCTAAACTACTGGGAATAACCATACACTCCCACCTAAAATTTGATAGTCATTTCAACTTAACTATTAAAAAAGTACATGCCAAACTGGGATCATTGTACAGTATCAAACCATTTATTATCAGCAACACAAGATCAGCCATTGTTTGCTCCCAGCTTCTATCCACCCTACTCTATGCATGTCCGATTCTGACTAATCTCAACAAAACTGAACTAAGCAAAATGGAAGCCTGCTATAATCAAATTGCCCACTTTGCTGCAAATTGCTCATATAGAACTCCTTACTGTGCTGCTTTAAGACAGTTCCATTGTCTTGAAATGCCCAACCTCCTAACCTACAATCAGCTCTGCCTCTGTCATTCTGTCTATTACCTCCCCAATAAGTGTCCTTCCCTCAAAAACCTACTACAACATCACTCAGTCAAAAGGCCTCTTAGATCATCAAGCAAACTACTACTAGAAGTCACCAATAGCTACAATAGCTTTGGAGACACACTATATAGTAGATCAGTGGCTAAAAAATGGAACTCTCTCCCCACTAGCATACAACCTCATTAGGCAACATCTCAGGCAAAGTTGGCAGTGCCATGATTGCTTGCCAGGCTAGTGAAAGCCGATAAGGTACACATACTAAACCTTGATAATAGTTTTCACTCTTACTCACAAACACTGGCTATCTACAATGTATGTACTGTACCTGTGTGCTATGTATGTATTTTACCTATGTTCCAAATTTCATCTGTATGCCACAAATCTATTAATTACCTTTGTTTTTAAATTAATATTTTCTTGTTTCTTCTCTCCACTGTAACTGTTGATGTGCTGCATACCACTGCAAAAACATATCTATTGTAACTTGTGTGTATACTGATCATGTCTAAATATCTAAATGGATCTGTAATTTTTCTATGTGGAGCTTTTCTCCACAGGCCTCTGCTGAAAAAATGCCTTTTTGGATCAGTCAGACACCTCGGTTAACAAATGTAAAATAAAATAAAATAAAATAAATTGTCACATCTACTATCAGTACTAGTATTGCTAACTAACATTTACCTTATTGTCACATCTACTATCACTGCTACTACTGCTGTTAACTAACATTTACCTTATTGTCACATCTACTATCACTGCTACTACTGCTGTTAACTAACATTTACCTTATTGTCACATCTACTATCAGTACTACTACTGCTGTTAACTAACATTTACCTTATTGTCACATCTACTATCACTGCTACTACTGCTGTTAACTAACATTTACCTTATTGTCACATCTACTATCACTGCTACTACTGCTGTTAACTAACATTTACCTTATTGTCACATCTACTATCACTGCTACTACTGCTGTTAACTAACATTTACCTTATTGTCACATCTACTATCAGTGCTACTACTGCTGTTAACTAACATTTACCTTATTGTCACATCTACTATCACTGCTACTACTGCTGTTAACTAACATTTACCTTATTGTCACATCTACTATCACTGCTACTACTGCTGTTAACTAACATTCACCTTATTGTCACATCTACTATCACTGCTACTACTGCTGTTAACTAACATTTACCTTATTGTCACATCTACTATCACTGCTACTACTGCTGTTAACTAACATTTACCTTATTGTCACATCTACTATCACTGCTACTACTGCTGTTAACTAACATTTACCTTATTGTCACATCTACTATCACTGCTACTACTGCTGTTAACTAACATTTACCTTATTGTCACATCTACTATCAGTGCTACTACTGCTGTTAACTAACATTTACCTTATTGTCACATCTACAATCACTGCTACTACTGCTGTTAACTAACATTTACCTTATTGTCACATCTACTATCAGTGCTACTACTGCTGTTAACTAACATTTACCTTAATGTCACATCTACTATCACTGCTACTACTGCTGTTAACTAACATTTACCTTATTGTCACATCTACTATCAGTACTACTACTGCTGTTAACTAACATTTACCTTATTGTCACATCTACTATCAGCACTACTACTGCTGTTAACTAACATTTACCTTATTGTCACACCTACTGCTAACTAACATTTACCTTATTGTCACAACTACTATCAGCGCTACTACTGCTGTTAACTAACATTTACCTTATTGTCACATCTACTATCAGTACTACTACTGCTAACTAACATTTATGTTGTCACATCTACTATCAGTACTACTACTGCTAACTATTATTTACTTTATTGTCACATCTACTATCAGTGCTACTGCTGTTAACTAACATGTACTGTATTGTCACATCTACTATCTGTGTTACTACTGTTGTTAATGAAAGTTTACCTTATTGTTGCATCTACTATCAGTACTACCACTGCTGTTAACTAACATTTACCTTATTGTCACATATACTATCAGTGCTACTACTGCTGTTAACTAACATTTACCTTATTGTCACCTCTACTATCAGTGCTACTCCTGCTGTTAACTAACCTTAACCTTATTGTCACATATACTATCAGTACTACTACTACTGTTACCTAACCTTTACCTTATTGTCACATTTACTATCAGTGCTACTACTGCTGTTAAATAACATTTACCTTATTGTCACATCTACTACCAGTATTACTCTGCTGTTAACTAACATTTACCTTATTGCCACATCTACTATCAGTGTTACTACTGCTGTTAGCTAACAGTTACGTTATTGTCACAACTACTATCAGTGCTACTACTGCTGTTAACTAACATTTACCTTATTGTCACATCTACTATCAATACTACTACTGCTGTTAACTAATGATTACCTTATTGTCACACCTACTACCAGCACTACTCTTGCTGTTAACTAACATTTACCTTATTCTCACATCAACTATCAGTGCTAATACTGCTATTTACTAACATTTATCTTATTGTCACATCTACTATCAGTAGTACTACTGCTGACTAACATTTGCATTATTGTCACACCTACTATCAGTGCTACTATTGCTGTTAAGTATCATTCCCCTTATGGTCACACCTACTATCAGTACTACTACTGCTGTTAACTAACCTTAATCTTATTGTCACATCTATTATCAGTGCTACTATTGCTGTTACGTATCATTCACCTTATGGTCACATCTGGTATCAGTACTACTACTGCAGTTAACTAACGTTTACCTTATTGTCACATGTACTATCAGTGCTACTACTGCTGTTAACTTTTACCTTATTGTCACCTCTACTATCAGTACTACTACTACTGCTGCTAACTAACATTTACCTTATTGTTACATCTACTATCAGTGCTACTACTGCTGTTAACTAACATTTACCTTATTGTCACATCTACTATCAGTGCTACTACTGCTGTTAACTAACATTTACCTTATTGTCACATCTACTATCAGTGCTACAATTGCTGTTAACTAACATCTACCTTATTGTCACCTCTATCAGTTCTACTACTGCTGTTAACTAATGTTTACTTTATTGTCACATCTACTAGCAGTGCTACTACTGCTGTTAACTAATGTTTACTTTATTGTCAACTCTACTATCAGTGCTATTACTGCTGTTAACTAACATTTACCTTATTGTCACATCTACTATCAGTGCTACTACTGCTAACTAACATTTATCTTATTTTCACATCTACTATCAGTACTACTACTGCTAACTAACATTTACCTTATTGTCACATCTATCAGTACTACTACTGCTGAGAACTAACGTTTACCTTATTGTCACATATACTATCAGTACTACTATTGTTAACTAACCTTTACCTTAATCACATCGACTATCAGTACTACTACTGATGTTACCTAACCTTTACCTTATTGTCCCATCTGCTATCAGTACTACTACTGCTAACTAACATTTACCTTATTGGCACATGTATTATCAGTACTACTTCTGCCGTTAACTAACATTTACCTTTATTGTCAAATCTACTATCAGTACTACTACCACTGTTTACTAACATTTACCTTATTGTCACCTCTACTATCACTACAACTATCGCTGTTTACTAGCATTTACCTTATTGTCACATCTACAATCAGTACTACTACTGCTGCTAACTAACATTTACCTTCTTGTCACATCTACAATCAGTACTACTGCTACTGCTGTTAACTAACATTTACCTTATTGTCACATCTACTCTCAGTACTACTACTGCTGTTAACTAACATTTACCTGACTGTCACATCTACTACCAGTACTACTTTGCTGTTAACTAACATGTACCTTTATTGTCACCTCTACTATAACTACTACTAGCGCTGTTTACTAACATTTACATTATTGTCACATCTACAATCAGTACTACTACTGCTGTTATCTAACATTTACCTTACTGTTACGTCTACTATCAGTACTACTACTGCTAACTAGCATTTGCCTTATTGTCACATCTACTATCAGTACTACTACTGCTGTTATCTAACCTTTGTCTTAATCACATTGACTATCAGTACTACTACTGCTGTTACCTAACCTTGACCTTATTGTCACATCTACTATCAGTACTACTACTGTTAACTAACAATTACCTTATTGTCACATGTACTATTAGTACTACTACTGCTGTTAATTAACATTTACCTTATTGTTACCTCTTCTATCAGTGCTACTACTGCTAACTAACATTTACCTTATTGTCACATCTACTATCAGTACTACTACTGTTGTTAACTAACCTTAACCTTATTGTCACCTCTACTATCATTGCTACTACTGCTAACTAACATTTACCTTATTGTCACATCTACTATCAGTCCTACTGCTGTTAACTAACATTTACCTTATTGTCACATCTACTATCAATGCTACTATTGCTGTTAAGTAACATTCAACTTATTGTCACAACTGCTATCAGTACTACTACTACTGTTAATTAACATTTACCTTATCGTCACCTCTACTATCAGTACTACTAGTACAACTACTGCTAACTAACATTTACCTTATTGTCACATGTACTATCAGTGCTACTACTGCTAACTAACATCTATCTTATTGGTCATCTCTGCTATCAGTGCTACTACTGCTAACTAACATTTACCTTATTGTTACATCTACTATCAGCACTACTACTGCTGTTAACTAACATTTATCTTATTGTCACATCTACTATCAGTGCTACAACTGCTGTTAACTAACATCTAACTTATTATCACCTCCACTATCAGTGCTATTACTGCTAACTAACATTTACCTTATTGTCACCTCTATTATCAGTACTACTACTGCTGTTAACTAACATTTACCTTATTGTCACATCTACTATGAGTACTAGTACTGCTGTTAACTAACATTTACCTTATTGTCACTTCTTCTATCAGTGCTACTACTGCTAACTAATATTTACCTTATTGTCACATCTACTATGAGTACTATTACTGCTAACTAACATTTACCTTATTGTCACCTCTTCTACCAGTGCTACTACTGCTAACTAACATTTACCTTATTGTCACATCTACTATCAGTGCTACAAATGCTGTTGACTAACATCTACCTTATTATCACCTCTACTATCAGTGCTACTACTGCTGTCAACTAACGTTTACCATATTGTCACCTCTACTATCAGTACTACTACTACTGCTAACTAACATTTACCTTATTGTCAAATCTACTATCAGTACTGCTACTACTGCTGTTAACTAACATGTACCTTATTGTCACATCTACTATCAGTACTACTACTGCTGTTAACTAACATGTACCTTATTGTCACCTCTACTATCAGTACTTCTACTGCTAACTAACATTTACCTTATTGTCACATCTACTATCAGTACTACTACTGCTGTTAACTAACATTTACCTTATTCTCACATCTACTATCAGTACTACTGCTGTTAACTAATACTTACCGTATTGTCACATCTACAATCAGTGCTACTATTGATGTTAACTAACATTTTCCTTATTGTCACATCTACTTTCAGTGCTACTACTGCTGTTAACTAACATTTACCTTATTGTCACTTCTACTATCAGTACTACTACTGCTGTTAGTAAGTTTTAGGCTAAGATGATGTGTACCTATTCTGCATTGTTTTATTTTTGATATTTGTATTGTTTGTCATGTTAATTGTGAAGCTTTTCCCCCACATCTCCACTGAAAAGGGGATATTTATTTTCTTTGAAAAGAATGAAATTAAATAAAATAAAATAAATAAATACATTTTGCTGAAGTGTAACCTTCACTATGCGACTAGGACTGTATAACAGAGGTTTTGTTTTTATATCAGTGGGAACAAGAATTGTGGGATTGCATGGGAGGGTTACCCTTCTTTGTTTTGGTCATTATTTGTGGTCGCAAAATGTTATACCATCTGTTTCTGTGTTTCACACATCAGTGACTGATGACTGTCATACATTTTTCCATTTGTTTTGTATATATGTTATTACTGAAAAATCTAATACTGTTAAAATTCTAATAAGATGAAAACATAATTTTCTTGATTTTATTGTAATATATGACATCTCTTCAATTGGAAATTAGTACCTTTCCTTTTACAAAATATCTATGCCTCAGTCTACAAATCATGCAAAGTACTTTTCCGACCATTTCAAAACTAGGCTTAATAATGGAAGGGACAGATGGTCATCAGAATCTGGAGTAATTTGATACATGCTATTGCCTACCATTAAATGTAAAGCATTTAATCTAAATGTAATAAAATCATAAATCTGATAGCCATGAGGGGTATGGGCTCTCAAGTCACACCACTAGTTCTGAACAGACTTTACAGTACAAAAAAGGCACACAAATGTGAATAAATATGCAACTCACTGAGTAAAGCTTGACCATGACAGCATGCAGGAAATATGCACTACCATGTTGAGTATCAGCCTACATGATTTATTCCCATGTATAGGCTTCACACTCAACATCCCACCAAGCAAAGTCATTGGCCTAGCTCCTTGACCCTTTCATACCATAATCTCTCTCAGTTTCAGTACCTTCAACTGTTGACCTCCCCAGAATAATTATACTTTGAATAAACTCTTACACACGCACACACACACACACACACACACACACACACACACACACACACACACACACACACACACAAACACACTCACAAGCAAGGATGCACACACAAGAACACACATATTAATTTCCAGGGAAGGCTGGCAAAAATCCTTCAAACTTACTTCCTTGTTCTTAGCCCATGGTAGTAAACTACTGTCACAATAGATGTTCAGGCTGGACACCTCCCAGTTACTGTTTTACCTTTACTAATAAGCCAAATAATTATAAACACAAATGATAGCATGCAGCAGAAGTGACTAGTCAGTTATAAGTAGATTCCAGCAGCTTGCCACTATTTAGCAATAAACACCATCTTATAAGGGAATAAATAACTAAATAGAAAACCAGCCACGATTTATTTAAGTGAATAAAAAAAATTACTTAGAAAAGAAAGTGTTAAGCAAAGCACATTACAGTGACATATAGAATGGGATTAGAAATTGTGCATGGAAATAGAAAATCGTTTTGAACAAATAGCATGCAATAAAGAAAACATCTGTCTATACAATTTCTTATTTTATATTCTTATCTGAAAGGATTACTGCTTCTTAAGCTAAACTATGTGAATTATCATATAGAGAGAGACATGCTGAAGCAACACAAATCGCAAGTTGCAGGATAGTTCTTTTAGGATCCTTTAGCTTCCTATCATAGGAATAGTCGTATAACTTAATAACAGAGGGAAGAATAATTACATTTTTACATCTTGTGTACAACTGGTATGGTTTCCAGCAGAAGGAAGTTATACCTTTACATACTTTTTATACATTTCATAGAAAAAGATCACAAATTGATAGAAATTTTCATGGCACAGAAAAACACACATATTACAGATTAAATCACATATTTTAGTTTACCTGTTCCAAGTTTTACAAGACCAAACAGCAGCTCACATATGAATTGTATTCAGACTCAGAAAACAGTGGCACATTTGTTCTCAGACATCACATATGATTGGATAGGTAACCATAAATTCATGCCTGGTATTCATGTCAATGATCTCTCCAGAGGGAACTTCTCAGTGTCTCTTTGTGTATAAGCTTAGTTTAAACTGTCACACTTTTAGACCAGCTATCTGGAATGTTGTAAATAATTCTATGTCATTTGTGAATATTGATATGCTTTATACAGAAATATGTGTTGAACAAGGTTTGTACAGTATTGAGCTTCAAAAAATGTAACCACAGCATGTCCTGCTGGCATAGAACAGAAATGTATAGAAACTATTGTAACTGTGTGACCGTATATATTTTAACAGTAGAAACTAGAACATACAGAGTTAACTTGCAACACTTCAAGAAAATAAGTTGGAATTAAATTGTTTTACAATTGTGCTATAAAGTTATCTCTCAGTTTCTGTTCAGTAGCATACACAATGTCTAGAGCTAGAAGTTTTTGTATTGTCTTGGAGAGAAGTAATTACTAGGTTTGAGATGCAGAAGTGTTTTATTGTTTTATGACTTTCAGGATCTGCAAACATCTGAGATATAACTATTTTTCACACAGAGATGTTAAATTCTGTTAGGTTTCTGACAAAAGGGGTTTAGCTTGGAAACAGAAGTCAGGTGACAAAAAGTGATGTCATCCAAGCTAACCCAGTAGTAATATTTGATATTAATTTAAGAACTCTCTCAGAGAGAGGCTGAGCATTTTGTATTTTGTCTTGGACCTAGTAAGAACATCCACTCATCACCACCTTATGCAATTGCCTTGATGGAACTAAGTTTCTATGGCTTAGTAACTCTTTTAGATACAGATAGGAATATAGTAAAGTTTAGTTTAGATGTTTTCTGTATTTATTGAGACTGTCCTGCAATGTTGTTTTAAATATTTCCTGTAATTTTGAACTCTGAAGTTACTGTGTTGGTTTACTGAGTATTGTCTGGTTCTTTCATTATTTATTACTAAAATATTTAAACCTATCTTTATGGCTGATATTTGTGAGACATATTTAAGCTCTTAGAGTACTTGCATATGTATTTGGTGACACTGTACAGGTCACCCATAAATAGCCTTGCTCTTGTTCAAACTACCATTTGGATAACAGTAACATTACACAGTAGGATTGGACACCCTTTGTTAAGGGCCTTATAGTAGCTGAATAGGGTGGCTGATGGCAACTAGAACTACCTTATAGTCTGGGCAAAAGGGGGCATAGCTAGTAAACCTGTGCCAGTCTTCCCCAGGTGTGTGTGTGCTTGTATATTAATCAAATCTGAAAGAGTGTGTATGTGTCAGCTACTTGAGCAGGGACACGAAGCACTGGTTGAACAGAGTGGGTGCTGGTCTTAGCTTGGGCAATCAGCTGAGATCTCAATCCTATAGCCCTGCCAGTGAGGAGTCTTATTAGGAATCTGGAGAAAGAGGGGAAACCAGCCCCAGACTGACTGTGGTCTCTGTGTGCTCTTAAGGGAAATTGCACTTTACTGTGTGTGGACTTGTCATCCTTCCAGTGTGTGCATCCCCCACTGTTGCCAGTGGTGAGAATTGAGGCTCCTTGATTACTGGGCTACTGCAGAGGCATCACATAAACATATGAACCTGAGGAACATTCTAAAATGCATTTTATCCACAAAATCCTTACATGCAATCCTCTCTAAAGAAGCACAATATAAATGTTTGCAAACCCTCTATAATTTCTCTCCCACTCAGGTCTAACAGTCAGGTAATAGAATTAACTCATATATCAGTTGCATTAACCCCTTTTCTGTCCTTAAAACTTTCTTTCACTCTCCAATAGCCATTCCCTATCTCCACTTACACAATTCCTTGTCTATTCTAAATACCCATCCTGTTAACCTATCCTTCATGACCCCTCCTGCCTCATATGCTCTCACCTGTCCCCTGCATAGTTGGTTATGGCTTGTGCATCTCTATGCTCTGGTGTAATATTAATAAAATATTTCTTTATTTCAGGTCCTTTGCATTCACTCTCTCTCTCTCTCTCTGTCTCAGTCTTTCTTTCCTCTGCCATTTCTTATTTCTATCTCCATACATGTACTTCAATTAAATAATGAATAGTGAACCTTGTTAAACTGGGATTCAAAACATCAAAATTCAAACATGAAAAACCCACAATAATGCAAACACAAAATGTCACAAAGTAAAGCATTACTTACACAAGTCATTAATTAACATTTTTTACAGGGAGGCTTTCCACTACTCCATTCCAGATTCAGAGTTTCTATCTTCATACCCATGAAAAGTGCACTGAAAGCGAAGCAATGAAGCCAAGGACAAAGGCAACCAGTTTATGTAATGTTTTATTGAAGAATAAATCACACTAAAAGCACTCCATCTCCATTAACGCTGTTTAACGCTGTTTAAAAATCTATTTTCATTTCATCACACTTCATCATATGTGGGTTAGAGTGAAAGACTGCCCATTTATATACGATCAAACCTGTGACATCAAAAAAATTTTGAGCCAACCAAAGTTAATACCTAATATAAAATAAGTTAATTAAACCTTTCAAATTGTAATAAGAACCTTTAAAAAGTATTTATATTAATATTTATTACCAAAGATATAATGACTATAGTACAAATTAAAACACATTTAGATTAACACAGGATGTCCATGAGTATAAAGAAATGAATAAAAGTTAATATAAATACATCTGATGAAGTGTGATGAAATGAAAATGGATTTTTAAACAGTGTTAATGGAGATGGAGTGCTTTTAGTGTGATTTATTCTTCAATAAAATGTTACATATACTGGTTGCCTTCGTCCGTGGCTTCATTGCTTTGCTTTCAGTGCACTTTTCGTGGTTATATTGGATTTATTTTGTGTACTTTTGCCTGATCTTGGATCTGTCTTCATACCCCCAAATGCTGAATATACTAACTTTGAGTTTACACAAACTTGAAGAATGTTGAAAAATAAGAAACAGAAAAAAAACACTTCCCTCTACAACTTCAGAGACAATACATCTGACAAGTTAATTGCAGACATGAAGAAGCACTGACAATCTGAGATGTTGCTGAAAGAAACATGACACTTCATCTGTCAACTAAACATTTTGTGACAAATGATGGTGTTCTCACTTCAAACGATTACCCCCACTCAGTTTCCACACAGGCCTCACCATCTTTTTCTTCCATTCCTTCTTTAGCTCATAGACGTCGCTGAACATTGCATTTAAGCTATATATTGCCTGCCCATGACCTTTACCTCGTTAATAACTACAATGCAGATTCTCAGTTGTCATGTTAAAACACATACTGAAACTTTGCTCTCTTGTTTACATATGACTGACCACCAAGACTGGACTACTATTGCGTCACCCTTCGGGAATTATATTTATGGAGTCAGTTATTCAAGACCCACTTGCACACAGATGACACATGGTTATTTCTTGTGAAATAATGTATAGTCTCACTGAGTTTGGTTTCTGTACACATACTCAAAGTATAGTTTATAGCCAATACTGAATGCACACACTGTATAAATAATCTGCATTAATGCATGCAATATTGTTTTTTACCAGTGTTCAATGCATATATTATTTGAATACATATACATTTAACAATGGTATGGTGTGTTTTTTTGCTAACATTTGAATATATATAATGTATGAATTCTCTTGCACCCTATGTTTATACATAAACTGCGTGTCTTGCCTTGGGCCCAGGCTGTGGATGCAAACAGTCTTACTTTGGTCCGTTCCACCTAGCTGGTTACAAGTGCACAAATAAAAATAAATAGTGAAAAATACGCTAAAACTATATGTGTTTGCACAACTTATTAATTAATGAATAATTAAATAATATGCATGAAATATCACATTAAACCACGTTGGAATCATAGCATGACAAATATGCATTCTGTTGAAACATACTATAAGTTTAATAAACTATAAGAAGGTGTACACATCCTAAGCTGGAAATAAGAAGCCAAGACTAAGAGACAGGAAAAATCTTTGATCTGGCTGAAATAACATTAAATAAACAATTGAACCAAGATTTGTTAAACAACAAAAATACACTATTTCAAGTAGACTATCTTTGTTAATATCATGTTCAGGAGTAAGAAAATAATGGACTAGATGCAATATTTTGTAGTCGTATACTGTTTAATGCAATATTATAGAAAGATCAGTTTTGTTACAATTTCTAGTCACTTCACTTACCAGAATAAATGTCTAAATAAAGGGCCTCCTCCTTTGATCTTCATAAACCTACCATCCAAGTGCTTGAGAACAGTGTGATAAGAAATACTTTTCTTTGATCTTTACAAAACTGTCTTCCAAATATTTAAAATCTTTAGTCATCAATAGCCAGTGTTTAGTTTTTCTATCGTTTCTTCAGAAGATTATTTATTATAGTGTTTAAAAGGAGGGTGGGAGGGACAGTCTGCATGTTAAACAAGAACTTTGCCCCACTTTCTCAGTTATCGCTGTCATTTAAGGTTTTAGAATGACAGAGAGTGTGAAAGGACTTTCTGTGTTTCTTTAATAAAGGCAGATGTGTAGCTTGAAAGGGCTACAAGACTACTGAAATATATGGTTAATTATATGGGTAGTAGGTTTACTTAATCCACTGAAGGTGTGCGATGACTGAACAAAATCCATAGCTGTTTATTTTGGTACATTGTAACACACTGAAGGTAAGTTGAAAAGAGCTAGGATTGTTTCCTATACTTTATTTCGCATACTGCCCTCACTCATAGCAAAAGCAGAAGTCCATCCTTCAAAACATCCATCAAACAGAAGACAAAGATTGCTGCCTGCCCCTCATAGTCTGATAGTACAGATTTCTGATCCTCTGTTGCAGTAAGACCCCCCCACACACACACACACACACACACACACACACACACACACACACACACACAAGCAGGCACACACAGAAACACACACACACACACACACACACACACACACACACACACACACACACACACACACACACACACACACACACACACACACACACACACACACACACACACACACAAACACACACGCACACACACGAGCAGGCACACACATACACACACATAACACACACACACACACACACACACACACACACACACACACACACACACACACACACACACACACCCCTCTCTGTGCTTGATGAGGTGGTGACATTTACGTGAGTTAACTCAGCAAAGCTGAACTCCCCCGGTCACTTGTTTCCTTAGAAAATCATTGTTGCTCTAGTTTCTAAATGATATGTGCCAGCAGTGGTCCGTTTCTTACTTTCTTTCTGGAGATTTCTTTCTTCTTCATGTTTCTAAACAATGGAGTTAAAACATATCTTTAGGGGAGTGTAAAAAAATGTTTTACATTTTTTTTCTCCAGACGAGTTGCTTTACCTTTTTGTTCTGTAGATGAGGTTTTAGCCAGTTGTTTAAATGTATTTTAATTTATTTTAACGTTGTTGAAATGGAACTGAATGAAACATAAGAGCATTAAGGGTATGAAATGTACGCCTCAGTGGATCTAGCACTGCAGTCTATCATAATTTTAAGACTGAAAACATTGAGATGAACAATGCAAACAACACCGTGACTAACTTTTAGATTGTTCATTTTAAGAAGGGTGCTGCCCTTTCCACTTCCATTCTAACTCCCGAATCACCACAGCTTGGGGCTAAGAATAATTAGCACTTTGATTTCTGTCTTTCCTCAAAAAAGTGTCAGATTAGCAGCTGTAAAGCACATATTCTAGATTTTTCCTTATCATAATTAATATATAATTGGTGGAGGTATATAAATGGGAGATACTTATCCTTGTGGCAGGCGGTGTAACAGCGCAGTACAACCCTTTACACGACCCTACACCAAGCTATCATTAGTGGTCATGCCTCATGTCCTGTCACAGTTCAAAGTACCCTAGCCCAGACCTCTTCTCTGATAACATGGTTTCCTCACTTGGACATAATGGAGAATTTCAAGACAAATAGCAAAGAATACATTCAGAAAAACTTATTTTCTTGCATACACTACTTGATTATTGTATCTCAGAGATCCTGCAACCTTAGATTTGAGGAATCATTTTTTTCTTCTGTTAAGGTGGTGTGACCTTAGATTTGGGCAACATTGCAGTTTACCAGAAAGCCACACATTCTGTGAGGAAATGACCACAAATATGAGCATGCACAAACAGAGACACACACATACACACACACACACACACACACACACACACACACACACACACACACACACACACACACACACACACACACACACACACACACACACACACACACACACACACACACACACACACACACACACAAATATGCACACAGAGATGATCATCAATTACAACCATTTTTATGACTGTACACTTAGATATCTGTATAAGATCAAGTGAATGAATAAATTCATAACTAATGGTCCAGAAATGGATCTCAGCTCAGTGCTGTCAGAATAATACAGTGCAATCCATTTCAACTCCCCTCTGCCCTTAGTTGGCGAATCAGATACAAAAACTCGAAATTGGGAACATATTTTAAATATTTCTTTTACATACTTAGAGTTGTTAGAATAACAAGCTTTACATTTGCAGGAATTTTCTGAAGGATGCAAAGCCTGAAAATGGCGTATGCTTCTCATTAGTGACTGCAGTCTACAATGGCTTGCCAGAAAGCCTCAATTTTTGCAAGGAACAAACCAAAATTCATGTCCACTTCTTTGCTCAAGAATTCTGGACAAAGCTAATTAGGGACACATTTTAAACATTATTTTAATTATTATCTAACCAGGTAAACCCACTGGGCAAGGTATTCCTTTTCAGAGAAGACCAAGGAACACTGTTGGGTTAACTAGGCAAATGATGGTGAAAGGATTCAAACCCTTGTACTTTTGACAAGAGGAGGTTGCTCATTAGCTAAGAGCCTTAAGTGCAAGATAACTCTAACTCATTTAAAAAAAATAGCAGGTATTGCAGGGATATACATTGTCTGAACAATAAGAACTATGAAATAATGACTGACACTAGTGACTGACTACAGTCCATAGTGACTTACCAGAAAAAGTGAAGTTAATGAGGGACAAGGTATACATATGAGGCAAAATCTGAGTTGTTCTGCAAAACTGAAGACAGATAAGGGACAGACTACTCTAATTCACATAAAAAGTTAATAAAACAGCAGGTTTTGCTTCAACATGCTTTTTCTGAACAACAATAAATGTTAAACTCTTAATAACTGACATTATTGACTGACTACAGAATCCTCATTGTTTTAACAGAAAATTAAGAATCTAACAAAGGTTTGGTTGTTAATGCAGAGGATTAGGTCTCTAAGCTGTGAATGAACTGCTTCTCTGGTGACTAGGGAACAGGGTTTGATTCTTTCATCTTCCATTTGCCTACTGTGTGACTCTGAGCAGACACTGCTCCTGTGTTGCCACTAAAGACTGTTTATCTGACTAACATTTAGATTAAGAAAAAGGGCAGGATATAAATATGAGACAAACAAATGAATAAAAGCATATGGCAGCGTATAAATAGACAAAAATACAGGTATGCACATTGTAAGTTTTCTGAACAACATGAACTATGAAACTTAAATCAATGGGCATTACTGAGTAATTTTAATGCTCAGTGAAAGTCAGGAACATTTGGTATTTGTTAGCACAATAAGGGACATTTGTTTGATTGCATAGCATACGCACACATACACTACTCCATTTTGAGTACGGCGAGCTCAAGAAACTTTATCTCACTGGCTGGAATGTAGAACCAAAGAGAGAAATTAGAAGTCACATGTCAAAAACAGAACAGCTGAGTGAAGTAGTGGACCAAGGTAGATGGGTTGTGGAGGTAATCTGAATGTAGGTGGGAGAGTTTCTTCTTTCTTTAATGTTTATCGGACCTCCTCAACCCACACTGGGCCTTAAACAGCTGCTTAAGTCACCTTGTGCTGGATTCTGTCTATCTCTCTACCATCCAGTAATCTAATGAACATTTCCCATCGCAGACCTGGTGGATTTCTGAGAATTCTTGGGATAATCCATCTGTACATGGGCATTGTTCTTTCTCTTGGTCTGGACAGTTACTGTTCCACATTTTTGGATTCTGTTCCTACATCTGTCCAAGCCTGTTCTTCACTGTGCCTTTTTTTTCTGACTAGGGTATTCTTCCTTCCTGGTCCTTTATGTGGACAGAGGAATTACATGTGCTTAGTTTCATTGATTTCTTCCTGTATCGTTAAACACAGCGCCCTTCCCCATGACCGGTCCTTATTACTGTCCTTTATGCTAAGAGTCTTAAACTGCCGCACTGTTCTTACAAGTGTCCCTTATACTTGGGCATTAGCTGTCAAGATGTCCACTCTCACCATTTTCCTAGTCCTTCTGTACTGTGCTTTTCTCTTTTACTTACCTTCTTCTACTTTCTGTATGTCCTCTTCTTCTCTTGTATGGCCTCTACAGATGCTTTCTTCACCCACAGGGTTATTCTCTTCCATTCCCTCTTCGTCCTTTTTCTTATTTCTGTTGCCATTTCATAACCTTTACTAAGCCCCTCCCACTGATCATTTGAACTTACCTGTTACCTGCCTATCTCCAACCTGTGCTTCTACCATCCCTCATATCTCCTTGTATTGCATCCACTGTAGTCCTATATACACATTTGGATGAATACATGTTCCTTTCTGCTAGTGGTGTGATGTACATTACGTCATCACCACAGTTTATTAACTTTCGCATTTGTTACCCCTTCTGCCTTATTAGTACTACCTTTATGATCCTTTTCTTCCTAGTGTAGTCTTGTAAAGACTGCTTGAATTCTTTCTATCCCAGATCTTCTGTGAGATATTTTTTCTTTCTACTATTCATCTGGAAATACCATAATCTGCTTCTGGAAGACTCATACACCCCCTAAGTGCTACCCCTTCCCCCCCTTTCCATGTCCTTATTCAGTGCATAAGCCACACATCTTTCTTCATTCAGACATTAAGAGGCTGGTATGTTACATATATACACTAGTATGTTACATACATACACTGGTATGTTTTATACATACACTGGTATGTTACATATATACACTGGTATGTTTGTGTGTTACATATATACACTGGTATGTTACATATACACACTGATATGTTACGTATATACACTGATATGTTACATATATAGACTGGTATGTTACATATAAACACTGGTATGTTACATATATACACTGGTATGCTACATATACACACTGATATGTTACGTATATACACTGATATGTTATGTATATACACAGGTATGTTACATATACACACTGGACGACTCAGTGGTGCAGCGGTAGCATTGTCGCCTCACAGCAAGAGGTTCTCCGCTTTGATTCTCAGCTGGGGTGCCTTTTGTGCAGAGTCTGTATGTCCTCCCTGTGTTCGTGTGGGTTTCCTCTGGGTGCACTGGTTTCCTCCCATGTTACAAAGACATGCATCTGGAGCATTTCTTCCCGTGCCTCCATTGAAAATTGGCTTTGTTCCAAGTTGGACTTTCCGGGTTAACAAATGTTAAATAAATAAAATAAATAAATAAATATATGCACACTGGTATGTTACTTACATACACTGGTAAGTTGCATATACACACTGGTATGTTACATATATAGACTGGTATGTTACATACATACACTGGTATATTACATATACACACTGGTATGTTACATATATACACTGGTATGTTACATGCATACACTGGTATGTTACATATACACACTGGTATGTTACATATACACACTGGCATGTTACATATACACACTGGTATGTTACATATACACACTGGTATGTTACATGCATACAGTGGTATGTTACATATATACACTGGTATGTTACATGCATACACTGGTATGTTACATATATACACTGGTATGTAACATATACACACTGGTATGCTACATATATACATTGGTATGTTACATATACACACTGGCATGTTACATATACACACTGGTATGTTATATATATACACTGGTATGTTACATGCATACAGTGGTATGTTACATATACACACTGGTATGTTACATATATACAGTGGTATGTTGCATGCATACACTGGCATGTTACATATACACACTGGTATGTTACATATATACACTGGTATGTTACATGCACACAGTGGTATGTTACATATGCACACACTGGTATGTTACATATATACACTGGTATGTTACATATACACACTGGTATGTTACATATATACAGTGGTATGTTACATGCATACACTGGCATGTTACATATACACACTGGTATGTTACATATATACACTGGTATGTTACATATACACACTGGTATGTTACATATATACAGTGGTATGTTACATGCATACACTGGTATGTTACATATACACACTGGTATGTTACATATATACACTGGTATGTTACATATACACACTGGTATGTTACATGCATACATTGGTATGTTACATATACACACAGGTATGTTACATATACACACTGGTATGTTACATGCATACAATGGTATGTTACATATACACACTGGTATGTTACATATACACACTGGTATGTTACATGCATACACTGGTATGTTACATATACACACTGGTATGTTACATATATAGACTGGTATGTTACATACATACACTGGTATGTTACATATACACACTGGTATGTTACATATATAGACTGGTATGTTACATACATACACTGGTATGTTACATATACACACTGGTATGTTACATGCATACACTGGTATGTTACATGCATACACTGTTATGTTACATATACACACTGGTATGTTACATGCATACACTGGTATGTTACATATACACACTGGTATGTTACATATATAGACTGGTATGTTACATACATACACTGGTATGTTACATATACACACAGGTATGTTACATATACACACACTGGTATGTTACATGCATGCACTGGTATGTTATATATACACACTGGTTTGTTACATATACACACTGGTATGTTACATGCATACACTGGTATGTTACATATGCACACTGGTATGTTACATATATAGACTGGTATGTTACATACATACACTGGTATGTTACATATACACACAGGTATGTTGCATATACACACTGGTATGTTACATGCATACACTGGTATGTTACATATACACACTGGTATGTTACATATACACACTGGTATGTTACATGCATACACTGGTATGTTACATATACACACTGGTATGTTACATATATACACTGGTATGTTACATACATACACTGGTATGTTACATATACACATTGGTATGTTACATATACACTAGCTCTCCTCACTGATGTCTTCTACTTTTTTCACCATGAAACTTTTCTTTATTTCCTCCTCATCCATACATGATAGAATTTAATTCTCTCTCGCTTAACTATACTGACCCAACTTCTAATCCATTCTTATGTCATTTTCTGCCTTCCTTCTCTCTTGCCCACTCACCTTGGACCAAGATATTAACATTTCTTACCATTTTTCCTCATTGACCTAGTAACCTCTAACACACCCACTTCCCCTCACACAGCAGTATCAGCAGTTCTTCTGTCTTGTGCTGTTAAGCTGTTGTTAGGCAGAACTACTTTCCTTCCCATTTCATTTTAACTTCTTTTTTCTTCTTGGTGTGACACATTCTACTTTCTTCTTTTCCTTGTGCTTGCTATTTCTCTGTTTCCTATTTCTGATTCACTCCGTCCCCATCCTCCATTCTGACATCATTTTAAAGACCTTTCAACTAAAACAATTCAGCACTGAGAGGGAGTTAGTCTCTGCCAGTAAACTCATTGTTATGCTAAAGCTACTCATACATTCCCATCAACTCTCATCCCTCGTCCATTTTTAACTCCCTCAACTAGCAGTTCTGCTCCCTTGTTCTATATTTCCTGCCTGGGCTGGCCATGGGCAAAGATATCATGCGTCACAATTCTTGATATCTGTCATCTCACTCTTTAGCCATGCTTATTGCCTCGCCCACTGGGCCACATGACCAGTCATATGTATTCATGAATACATGACTTGTTGGCTGCATCTGCTCTTTGTGACTGTGTTGATTACTTTTTCGCACGTCTTTAACAACATAAGTACTTTTTTGCACATCTTTAACAACATAAGTTGTCATTGTACCATTTTCACAACCACTAGGCACCTCCTAGCTGTACTGCCCCTGGTCTAACACCCTTTGCCACATGGTTTCTGAGCATAAATAATCCCTAATTATTCCCATTTTAATCCTTACTGTATCTATTCTTCATATGCTTCCTGTTGTAAACATTCTCCCCATCCATCTTCCTGGGCTTTCTTTCACTTTTACCACACTTCTAGACTCTCTTTACTGTCTGCTCTGCCTGACCTGCTGTCTTGTCCCTTTCCACGTCTGCCTTTGTTGTTTGCCCCAGATGTTGTTTTCATTTGCCTTCCTTGTTATTGCCACGTTTCCACCCCACATAATCTTTTTACCACTTGTGTTCTTCATTCCATCATTGTAATTATTTTTGTCATACCCTGTGCTTCCGTCTCCAAGTTCTTACCATCTTTCTACATGCCCCATCAGTTCCTGAGCTGCTTGCCTTTCATTCCTTGTTTCTGTTCTTTCACTACTATCAACCGCTCCTGATTATCCATCAGACTTGCAGCTCATTTGTGTTCCTTCGTGTTAATTTCATCTTTTCTTGTCAGTACTGTTTTAACCCCCTCACCTTCTACTTTTCATCCTTTTCACCCCAACAACCTTTGCCTTCTTTTCTGAATCTGCTTACATACTGCCACCTCTTCTGGTCCGTGGCATAATTTCTTCCCTCGTTCTATATGAAACTAAAACAATGAGTAAAAAGGTCACACAGAAAAAAACAATCAGTTAAAAAACACAAAAAGAAAAATCTAGCAAAGCTAGACTTTCCACTGTGTGATTCCTTAAACATTTTGTATTAGAGGCAACATGGGATATATGCAAATTACCCTTTAAGCACATCAGGTGTTTCAGTTAAATGGCAATTCTGAATGTCCATGACTTTTCTTTTAAGTCTATTTATGGACAAATTCAGGCCAATAAAGACAATCCCCACTAGCTGTGGACATGCATGTTTCTGCCTTCTTATAGTATCATCAGCATCAGTACAGCATAAGTAGAAGGTTTGGCTAACATTTGTAAACACAGGGTTGTCATACCCAACTGATAGCCATAAACCTTAGGGTGCTTCCAAATATGGATATCCCATGTTGCCTCTAATACAAGAGGTTTAAGTAATCACACAGTGGAAAGTCAAGCTTTGCTAGATTTTTCTTTTTGTGTTTTTTAACTCGTTCTATATGAAGGAATCCTACATCTGGCTACCTCATTCCTTCAGTTCTCTGCCCACAGTCCAGTGGTATAATAATCTCCCTCTCCAAGATCTTTATTCTACAGGTCACATGACTCCCTCATTCTGCAGATTTCGAAACCACACCACCAACCACACACAGACCCCCTCCCCCACTTCTCCGTACTCCTTTCACCAGGCTGTGCTACCAGCGCTGTTTCCATGTACACCACTCAATTCATTATCTAGGTTATGCTAGTCCATTGTAAGCTTCGCTAATCCATGCTGTAGAATGCAATGTTGTTCATCCATGTCATACCTGATGGGTCTTATCCATGCTGTTACTCAGTGTTATGCACTACTATCCACTACGACAATATCTCATAATAGCAGATGGGCATTCTCCATGCTATTATTCATTGTTTCGCACTACTATCCACTAACTGAATGATATTTCATGATACCTGATGGGCATTCTCCATGCTGTTGCTCACTGTTATGCACTACTATCCACTAACTGAATGATATTTCACGATACCTGATGGGCATTCTCCATGCTGTTGCTCACTGTTATGCACTACTATCTACTAACTGAGCGATATCCCACAGTAATGGTCACCATCTATTTCTTAGCTGCCACATATTGCTGTGCAATGATCCAACTTGTTTTGCTCAGTTGTACCTTACAGCACAACAGAATGCAGTTAGAATGGTTGGTCATCCAGTGACTTAAATCCCAGGGTGCCTTGTGTTGAAATTCCACCAGGTTATATAGTATATTACAAAAATTGCTACTGGACCAAGAGTCAGTCATGTTTACCAAGATCAAGACATTCATCCAAGAGGATGAAACCCAAGTAGGTAAAGGTCCCAGAGACTAGGCAACCTTTCATAGGTTCATTGGTTCATAGGTAAGAACTAAGCTAGCTGCCCTTGGGGCCATTTTAACTCTAGCCAATTTCCCTTTTTTACTTGAATTAACCTAGCCCATTTGGTTAGAGACTGTCCTTACCTGTCCCATAGTCAATAGTTATATATTATCCCAAATGAGAATAACTGGGATCATACCATAGATAATTTAGCAGCTGAATCTGTCCATTAGTAGAAATGGGGCAGTCTTGGGGTAAATTTTCTGTTTTCCATTCATAGATCCTAGTTGTCGTTGAGTATGGACAGGTTGGAAGTTTGTTGTATGTGGATGGAGAGTCTGCTCCAGAGCAATGGGATCCTCTGCAAGATACACCTGTCCCCTCAAACCATTTTGTTGATGTTGCAGAAGAGGTTTAGATCCCTAGACTGAGTATCGCTGATGCCATCTGACTTGCTGATGAGCAGTAAGTCCTTCGGTACTGTGTCAGAGGATGTCTTGTATGCTAGACACAGGTCACCTCTTAGCAGTCTGCAGGATTCTGAATATAGCGACAGGGCTTTGAGTAATTTTGAGTCTGATGGATGATCAATGAATCTGGTAGCGATTGTTACAGTACTAGTTATCACTAGAACTGTGACCCATTCAGATCAACTAACGAATCAAAAGGAAAAAATGTCACTGGAAATGGGTAACCTGAATGATCGATGAGTCTGACAGCGATTAACTACTCACATTATATAATGGCTATTTAAACAATGTTTCCTACTTGTATGAAATAATACTGTTGTGAGATTTTGGTGACTTGTATAAGCTTAGCCTGCCTGTAGCAGCTGTCTTTTTTTTTTTTTTTGATACTGGGCATATAGTGCTGGCAAACTAAACTGGTAAGGCAGGTTATAAACTGGCACTTCCTCCAGCTGGTAATGCTCTTTTGACTGCCTTTGGACTTTTTCAGTAGCCAAATGTATAAGTACAGTAAAACTATATCCAATTTATACCCTTTATGCTTGGGATGCCGAATTTGTGACACATATAAACATTACAGCATTGTGAAACCTATTTCCATAGTTTAAGTCATGCTGTACTAGTTTATGACTAGATTTAAGCAAATGTTATGTCATTCTGCATACATTTTCAGCATAGAATAGAGCAGATGTTGAAAACATAGTAGCAAGAGGTAAGTCAGGCAGTTGTATGCAGTGAGACAGAAGTCAGCAAACCACAGTGACAGGCTATGCACTAAAATGGTGCACACAGTGTTACTTTACCACCACCATGTAGGTCAGAAGCTGTACAAGATAAGAAGAAATATCTAACTTACTGTGAAAGTTCAGGTTCCACAGTACCAGCCCAAATGGAGGTACAAGCCCTTTTACATTTATTCAGACAAGAGATGTTCCAGCCTCACAATGCAATACGAAGTACAGTAGTGTCTTAGGTCTAAAATGGGACATGAAAAAACATAGAATGCAAACATACAGAATATGGTATGTGAACTTCACTGCTTCCCCAAATGTAAAATGAGGCCTGGTGTACCGGTTTCAGACATTATTTTGTTCACAGATGTACTGCACATGGACAGTTATATATGTACAAGAAATGTCAGGCACATAAGGGTCAGGACTGCAATTTGCAGTACTGTTGATAATTTACTGTAGGTATAGAGATGAATGCATATTATAAATGTATGTGCATATGGCAGCCCCAAAAAGACAAAAAGGCTCATACGATTCTCATTCCTTTCTCTGATGGTTTGGCAGTGAGCTAAATATATCTGGGTATAGGCTAAAGGAGTTCCTTTGAAAAAAATATACATACAAAAGATGAGAGATATAGAATAAGCAGGATCACAAAGTGACTATAAATGAGTTGTAATTCCTTGATGGATACGAACAGACATAAACACACACTTAAATGTAGATATATATATATATATATATATATATATATATATATATATATATATATATATATATATATAGGTCTACTTTGATTCACTGAAAACTCATTTCACTGAATTTCAAGACACTCACACCAAATCGCTGAAATCTCAAATCACTGAAAACTCATTTCACTGAATTTCACTTGACCCTCAAAAAATTGCTGAAAGCTCAAATCACTGGAAACTCATTTCACTGAATCACATTTCACAGAATGTAAGTACTGTTGGGCAAATAAATTGTATATGCCCTTTTCCCCACTGTAGTGCAATCCTGGAGTTAGTATATAATTAGGGGGGTGGGGGGCACAGCTACACCTACTTTTGGTTTTATGTTGTTAGCTTTCTGCGGAATGAGATTCATAAATATAAAATCTAAGTAGCAGCTCACCAACTATATTTACTAAATCCACTACAGTGGGAGAAAGGGCTTATACGTTTTAATTGCCCAAAACTACTTACATTCAGTGAAATGTGATTCAGTGAAATGAGTTTTCAGTGATTTGCGCTTTCAGCAATTTGTTGAGGGTGAATTGAAATTCAGTGAAATGAGTTTTCAGTGAATGAAAGTAAACCCATATATATATATATATATATATATATATATATATATATGTGTGTGTGTGTGTGTGTGTGTGTGTGTATATATGTGTGTGTGTGTGTGTGTGTGTGTGTGTGTATGTATATGTATATATATATATATATATATATATATATATATATATATATATATATATATGTGTGTGTGTGTGTGTGTGTGTATATGTGTGTGTGTGCGTGTGTTGCTATCATTAGCCTGACTTACCACTTAGTTGAATATTAAATGATCAAGCCTAGAAGCACAACTTTTTAAAATGCTGAACAGTCAAAAGAACAAAATTCATAACATCAAATGAGCATTATTTAAGTAAATGGAAAGTATTACCTCTTCTATCTATTCCCAAGTCACCATTCATTCCTCTTCCTCCTCCTGCGGAACAATGACTGAGCTTTTGGAGTGGGCACACCAAGGCCCCCCTCTCCTGATTCACATTAAGCCACGAGGTTGGGAAGGCGTCATACAACTCAGTGTCACCTGCCAGAGCACACAGGTTTTCCCCTCTGGAGGTGGGGTTCTATGACCCAATAACCCAATTTCTCCTGCTAGAGCACACCAGCTTCCCTTTTGGAAGTGGGGTTATATGACCTAATGACCCAATGTCTCTTACCGGAGCACACCATCTTCCCACTGGAGATGGGGTTCTATGACCCAATGTCTCCTGCCAAAGCACACTAGCTTTCTCTTTTAAGGTAGAGTTTAAGCCCATCCCCTTTCCCATGGTGAGAAACAAAGCCTATTTGTTCTCTGGGACAGGCATGTTAGCCAAATCCCTGTGTGGCAGGAGTCATATAGTAGGGATCAGGTCAGTTGGATGGTCAAGCCAGCCTTCTTTCCCCATGGAGCTTCACTGAAGCTCCATGATAGCTACCACACTTTCAGGACGTTTACTTCTCCAAGTACACACTATCCTGGACATTGCATGTCTTTGCACCACTGTGTAGCAAGTGCTTCCCAACCTCAGACTACACGTGTAGCACCCAGTGATCCCAATTTGTGGCACCCAAGTGGTAGACCAAAGCTGCCTGCATCCCTCCCAGGATGAGTGAACCAATGGCTATCACTCACTTCCAACCTCCTGCCCAGCTCCTACCAGCACCAGACACAGGTTGGCCGGGTATCAGACACTGCTTAATCCCTCTATGGCTCAGGTGTGAGTCCATGCATGGTTTCTTTTTAGCAGCAATTATTACTTTGCAGTATAACACTATCCATAGTTTCATCTCCGCAGAAGAAGTTATAAAACATCAATTCATTATTATTCAGTTTCTAAATGAAAAAAAAAATGTGAATTTACATTTGACCAAAAATGTTGATTCATGCAAACGTGCAGTGGTTAAACCAAAATAGTTCATAGTGACTTAAGGTAACCCTAGCAGTTAAGGTGATTCAGTTTATATCAAGACTAGAGTACAAGCAGTGGGCAGAACCAAGTCTAAACTGTTAATGATTATTTCTGCAATATGAGATGCCATACTATTTCTTCCTGTGTACATGATTTTATAAATTAAATGACAGTATATTTAAAACATTTAAGAGTATGCTAGTAACTGTCCTGCACTCATTTAATGGTATACATTTGAGAATAAATTATTACTTATGTACTTATAGTTAGTCACTTCACCAGATGCTTATTTATATTTCAGATATCAGTATTACCATCAGGTATTGCTAAATGTCACAGTATATCAAAAATATTTCAGATGTGATGTCTGACCTTTTCAAAATGTAATTAAAAAAAACATGTTTTAAATCAATCTCTTCATTCAGACCTTAATCCTTATATGTAAATCTCTCTTCAGTTCATGACATTCAGTAATCCATCCAGTACGGCTTCCTAGCCCACATGGATAGTTATGAAGCGGGTTATGTCATAATTAAAGATGCAGAACTGACAGCCGCAGGACCCATGCCGATCAAGTACACCTGAAGACTTAGTACTCAGAAGGCTGAAAAGGCTTGAGGACACAATTCTGTTTCTCTAAGAACCCTTGAAAACAAACTGATCCATTGTGTCACCACCTGAAATTCCAAAATATAATGTTAAAAAATCTTGGTGCAAGAAAGGAAACCACCCACCGAGAAGTACAACTGCACCCCACCCCTTTGTAAAAGCCACAGCTCACAGGCAGCTTGAGTCAGCCTAGAAATGTACAAGTAAAATAGACAGGAACTAAATGGTTTGATTTCATGGTGCTGGACATTGGCAAAGATATAGCAAAGATCATTTGTGTTTGGTAGACCATGCTACAATGAACACTTTTTTAAATGCTATTAGTATTTTTCAGCAGTATTGCGTCTGTCATTTTGCTATCCAGAATTGCAAAGCTGTGATGATTAGGAATGCTTGCTGTGTAATGTTAACTGCAAAATGAAAACAATAAAAGCTTTCAGTAACACAGTAATGTCATTGTTAATCCCCAGTGACAGCTTCTACATGCAAGATGCAATGTACGTCTGTGACACACGCCAGATGCTTGTCAAAATTACTTGGAGAATGCACTTCTGTTTTCTGCATTTCAATTACAGTCTCTTCTTAGCAAAAAGTTAAATATTCACATCTTAACCAGGAATGCAAGTGCTCTGGTTTGTTTGGGGATTTCATTTCACTTTTCTGCATTGGTGATCCTAAATCCCAAAATGTTTATGATCACTTGCTTATTTCTTTTTATTGCTCGGCTGTTTTTTCTCTTGTCTAAGCCATGAGTTTTACACAGTCAGCACATTGTGAAAGAGTGAAATGCATGCTTTAAAGAAACACACCACACAATCAAAATATGACTAAAATGTTCCACTGCTGAAAACTGCTCATCGCTCCATCTGATCACTATTCTAAAGGCATGCGTGTACAAAATGGAAAGGATACTTGTTTGTTAAAGGCACCAGGTAATGCTGACCACAGCCTTGAAAAGGAAAGCAAACTATTTATTCCTAAAATAATACAGAGAAACAATGAAACACCCTGAGGCCACCAAAGACAGACAGAGAGACAAACAAAAACGCAAAGAGACTAAGTAAATGTTGTCTATGAAGAGCACACTCAATTTAAAATGGAGACGCAGAAAACTAAGGAGACGGCAGAGTGGATAAAGGCCACACAGTGGGAACTGTGGTACAGTTAATGATCCTCTTTTTTTCTTCTCAAAAATATTTTTTGACAAAATTGCAAATTAATAAATATCCTATATCATAAAAATAATTTTAGTTCAATATAGAAGAAAATGCAAAGTTAATATAACAAAGTTTTAAATTACATGCAATTATAAAAACTATAAAAACCCAAAGTACAAAGATGGCCATCAGAAAAATAACTTCACTGTAGGGATCAAGGAAAAAATATATAACTCTCTTCAAGTCAGTTTTAATATATTAGCAAAAAATGGGTTTCATGCCCACCCCCTCATAAACAAAACATTGTCACAGCTGTGTACAATAGCTGTGCAAACTGTGGTGCAGATTCAATTAAACCTAAATATCTCGCTAAAACTTTGTGTGTGTCATGCACACAGTAATGTGATGATTTGTTTTCACTAAGGGGCTTTACATGCTGCGTAGAGCTGCGCAAAGACAGTAAACACTGTGGCATGCTAATTATAGAATAAGCAGCTGAACGGTATGCTAATCAACCAATCCAAGATGGAGGAGCTATTCAACAAGCTATAAAGCAATTGTGTACACTACAGGTTTTGACCTCAAATTCCAAAACCTACAGGAATACAGCTACATAAACTACTCTACCCAGAAATAATGTTATTTTATTTATTTTTATTTGACATTTGTTAACTGGCATAGTTCAACCGGGTCAAAGAATCTGTTTTCAGTGGAGGCCCAGGGAGAAAATCTCCACACTTAGACATTTAGGTGCTGCGGTAGCATTGTCGCCACACAGTAAGACGCTGTCCGGTTCGATTCTCAGCTAGAGCGTCTTCCGCATGGAGACATGTGTGAATGGGCATACCATCATTGAAGGCTGTGCATCAGTGTTGGTAACTCGGCACATAAAAATCAACTACCAATCATTAGCAGACTGGTGTTCCGCTGTGGCGACCCCTAACTGGGAAAAGCTGAAAGACACAACAACACAGGTAGATTACAATTTTTTTACAACACACGTTAGTTAAGACATTGCAAATGCAAATTACAGATTGAAGTTCAAAGATATCCAGTAGCTTAGGGGTTTCTAAAGGCTTTGCACAATTTCATATAACAGTACAATGTATTAACAATATTTTTCTAGATGAGACAATAATTAGAGTACTTAGAGTTATAATAACATGAGACTAGGCTTCCATGTTAGGGCCTGCTGTTGCTCTTCTGCATGTGATTGTGCAACATGCCCAAGTCTATGCTGCTGCTGCTAATAGACCTTGGCCAGGAAGGAGAAGGGTGTGTAGACCCCATTTAAGTTTTCATGGTCTACATGACTTGGAAATTGTAGAATGCTAAAGGGTGGATAGAGACACACTGCAGGAACTCTGCAACCTCTATCTTCCTCAACTGAGAGCAAGAGCAAACCGAGGGGAACCAATACCTGTGGAAACTAAGACATGGGTAGCACTTAGAATATTAGCTACAGGAACCTTCCACAAACCAACAGCAGACATGCTGGGGGTGTCAGAGGCATCAGCATCCAGAATCTTACATCAATTCCTGAATGCTATCCTACAGCATGCCAGTGACTATATATATTTTCCCAATTTCCCTGAGGACAGAGCTACAACTATGCAGGATTTCTGCCCTGTAGCACACTTCCCTGAAGTCCTGGGTGCAATACACTGCATGCACATTTAGATCAAAGCACCACCCAGAAAACAGGGAAGGGTCTACATAAACAGAAAGGCCATCCACTCCATTAACTGCCAGGTCATATACAACACAGAGGGAAACATCCTGAATATGTACGCTGGCAACCCTGGAAGTTACCATGACTCCCATATTTGGCGCAACTCTCAACTCTATCAGAGGTTTTCTATGGGAGATATCTCACAAGGTCATTTACTGGGGGATGCAGGGGATGCACTTGAACCATGGTTGGTGAGGCCCATCAGAAATGAACACACACTCAGTGAAGAACTATAATGAGATGAGGTACATGCTCAAACAAGAAACAATGACTTTAATAATGTGACAGCACTGACTTATGTCAATAGATGTGTGCCCTTTATCAACTAATAGGTCTCATGCATCAGAGATACACACAATACAAAAACCTTTAAGAAAGAAGTACAATTTTCAAAAGATCATCAGAAACACACATATACTAAGCACTCAGTCATCTGTGCACCTTGGGCATCATACAAAGAATAATGTATCACTGAATCCAAAAGATAGAATCAAGGATCTGCCACAGTTGTCATCATTTGCACAGGCTGTTGTTTGGTGGCTTCTCCCACCCTCAAAACAACAAACAAATGAAGGTTTGTACAAATCAAGGAATACCACATAATTCAGTTGGTATATATGCTTTCAGCACAATTATCTCAGTGTGTACACATTTACAACAGAAAAGTAAATTTTATATGATTGCCAGTCACCTCTCCTGGAAGTGTCTCTGGGTCATGTCAGAAGCATAACATTTGTGTCATTGACATGGTACACTGCATTTCTCTGCAATAACATAGAACACTGTAAAATAACATTTTAACAACAAAACTTGTAATGAAAGTTAATAACCCAGCTATCTCAGAAATGTAAATGCCTGCCAAAAATGCCTGTGTCAACAAGGAACTATAAGAAGTGCATACAGATAAAATTCCATTTTCAACTATATGTATAATAAATGTACTGTGTAACTGTTACAAAATCTAGAATGTACTTGAAAAATAGAATCATACTTTAGCAACTTAAAAGCCTTCTCTGCAGATAAATCAAAAGGAATAGCAATCTTCTATTTTATCTAAATATACAAGTCACCTCACCTTCAAGTTTCCTAGCTACACATTTATCTTTTTTAGTAGAGATTCAGGCCTCTGAGCATGGTGAAGATGCAAATGAGATGTGAACTCATTAGAATTGTTGAATACCAAACTTCTAACTTCGTGTACCAGATGTGATCTTAGTGTAGACTCTACAACACTGTTAGTTGCTAATGGCTTGCAACTGTGAATGATTAGTGGTAGGGAGAAGGAAGACATGACAGCAGTTCAGACTACCTTCCCAGCATTGGGTATGTCACCCAAGATACACTTACAAAGTGTAGAAGTAACTTTAGCAAGGTTTTAAATGGAACTAAACAGCACACATTTATCTGTTTTGGTCACTAATAGCCAATCTCTCCTGCCTTTGCTGAGAAATGTTTTTCACCATCATATATTTTTATCATATATTTAAAGGACAATGATATGAAATGCATTATAAACTGCATGTCTGAGAGTACAAAACAGATAACAGCAGATACAAAGAAAAAAACAGAGCCGCGTTGATGCAAACATAGTCATAAATGGTTGTGTGATCAACCATTGTACTAGATATGTAAGCCACATGTGTACAAACAAATGAGGGTGTTCAAGTGTATATCTCTTTTTAATATTGTAGAGCAAATGGGAATTGCTTGCATGTACATGATTTGCATTCCTGTTGCAAAGTTGTTTCTGAGGCAGAGAGAGATATAAGACACTCTTAGTGTGTTTTGTAGGTTCATTAGTATGATAGTTCAAATCCAGAGTTGTGTTAAAATCTGTAACATTTGTTAAAATGTATTTGTAATTTTTTTTAAATGTTAATATTTGCATGACATGTGGCTTAGTGCAAGTAAGGTGAAACAGATATTTTAAAATTAATGGAAGTTGCTTCTATGATAAGAATAGCATAAATTGGAGATGTGAATCAACTGTGTGTGCAGCACACCTGGTAAACACAATGAAGCACACAGCACATAGGATATGTAGATCATCTTTCATGTCCCACATTTTTGTTTCAATGATAAAAATTAATAAACACTTTTTACAATAATAATGCATCTTGAGCTTTGCCTGTCTCATTTACATGTTGTTCACCTAAGCGCAAACATGTTGTAATACCACAGACAATAAAGAAACATTGTCAATTTAAAAAAAGATGCATCACTATATCTTTTGCTTTTCATCATGCAAACACGGCAAGTGGCATTGTGTGGCAGTCAGCATGCATACATAACACCGATTTTTGTTTACATGGTATAATAACGGCTATGATTTTATGTGAAGTTGGCCATTAGCCTAATAATGTCCTGTAACCCTATCAGCTTGTCACATGTCAGTGTTGCTGTCATCCACATGTGCTATGTTGAGGTGCGGATGTACGGTAGCTCTACAAGATCTACTACATCTGTGATGTGAGGCAATGTATTGATGGCCACTGCTGCCATTTGATTACATGTTCCTTCCATAACAGTTGTAGCAATTTGTCTCCTAAGAACTGTTGCCAGGGGATGATACTATGTACAGTATATTGTTGAATTCATAAGGCATGTGTTTTTGTAGTGGAGAATATCACGATTATACACAGTTGTCATTCAACCATCACAGTGATACTTGCAGTATGGCACATGCTCAGTGACATCCATCAATATAATGTTATACTGATTACATGGATGCCTAAGTCTTGTTTCATCCACATGTTGTAATGCTATGATATACACATACATAGTACACACATTTTGATTCAATTGCAACCTTGTGGAATTCATTGTATGCGCAATTGTGTTGCTTTTCACAAGGCTTACTGAGATGGTCCCCAGCAGCATTGTGTGACTATCAGCATTTGTGTCAGTAACTGTTCTGCATGAGCCACATCTACCTCATTTAGGATCTGTCTATATATGGTATCAGATCGCTTGCACACAGCTTTCCAATGAAAAACATAGGCATATGTTGTGCAATTTATGTTATTACGTGACATTGGTAGAGTTGTATGACTGTGTGAACACTACAACTGTGTGGAATATGTTGCATGACCAAGGTTGTATTTGGAGGTGTTGTCATAAATCATTTATTTAAATAAGTATGAAATGTTAAGGGGAATACACAGCTAAGCACAGAGCTGCTTCTGGATGCCACCACCCATACCCATCTGGAGAAAATAATCTGTAAGCTGACAGTGTGTATCAAAATGCACCCCCCCCCCCAACTGGCCATCAAACAAGCAAACATTATTCAGTTTATTTTCCCAGGAGAGCAGCTCATCTGTGCACTCTCTAAGGCTAAAAACACAGAATCAATGGGCCCTGACAACATCCCAGGTTACCTATATAATAACTTAAAACCTGATGTAGCAGACACAGTTGAATCTCTACTTAAACACAGCCTCCAGACAGCCTATGTTCTGGCAGAAGGGTGTACAGCAACAGTCATCCATCTGAACAAGGAGGGAAGATCACAAGATGCAGGGAATTATAGACACATACTCCTGACTCTCCTCATCTGTGAAGCATATCAATGTGTCATCATGGACCTTATCAAAAAGGACACAGGTAATATCCCAACTGTGTACCCAACCCATTTCTGATTCCCAGCAGGGCAATGCTCTTTATCCACCCCTCACCAACCAAGCCAATAAACATCTCAGCCTACTATTCAGGCATGACCAAAGGGCAACTTCAGGTGTACTCTCCAGTCCAGCTGGTGAATCTGGGTATCCTGAGGCAATGTTACAACTGCCTCATGTACACAGACAGCCCTCTCCTCCTACCACAAAACACTAACATATGTGAGAGATGCAATTATACAGCCAAACTGGAGGCTAAGGTCTCTCCACCCAAAAATGGCACAGACAGTCATGGGGAGAAGGTTAACACTTGCACCACACCTCCAGCCTCACATAGACCTACTAAACCAGCACTGGCAAAAAATACACAAATATAAACAAAATCATACTCGGAGGCTCTAAATAAAAACCTGCAAAAGCATCAGAGAGCTCCAAAGCAAACACCCACACAACCTGCACCTTCCGTCACAAACCAGACAACACATAAAACACAAAATCAATGTGCCACACAATCACAGCCCTTAAGGCGAAATAACATACCTAACACACTAGTAATAGGTGACTCAATAGTCAGGCAGACTGATGCCCCACTCACTAGGTTGGACAAGGAGAAGATTACTGTTAGCTGCCTGTCAGGAGCCAGAATCCGCCACATAACACAAGCACTCAGGTCACTCCAGAATAAGTACAAATATTACTCTGTCATGTTGGTGTGAATGACCTGAGACGTACCTCCCTGGACTACATGAAAAGAGACATGGAAGAGCTCTCTGATCATATAGCCCAGGCGGGTATGAACCTGACCCTGAGTAGCATCCTGCCCTCACCAAGATTGATACCTCAGTATAAAGAAAAAATGATCAGTTTCAACATTTATTGACTCCAAAGGTGTATTATTATCAGTAACATCATTCATAAACATAGGTCATGCTAATGATAGGATGACACAATTGCTCACTTGTGCACTAAGTACATAATTGTGGGCTTATGTATACCAGTGTCAGAGGGACAATAGTGCACCCAGTGAATTTGGCCACCAGAAAACAGGAGCAGTAGAAATCATGCCAACACGTCATATTTCTAATGTTTACATGTGTTTACATGTGTAAGGGAAGGCACCACTGAACTTTAGATACATTCACAGATGGGAAATATGTCAGGACAGGGCACTGCATGTCTTTTTTTATTCATTTTACTTAAAATCAGTCCTAAGGATGTCTTTGCTGTTTTGTGTTCAATGATCAGTTGTAGGAAAGCAATATTATTTAGCTGACATTTATTCATAGCCAGTGATGTATAGTCTTTTCTTTACTTCCTCATCAGACCCAGAATACAGTTTCACTCGTACAGCACTAAATTATTTGCAATATGCATAAATATACAGAAAAATATCTAATGCAACAAGCCTTCCAACGTGATTTTCATATGAAGTATACTGCCATCAGAACAGGTGTACCCCTCCATCAAACCTACAGGATTGAACTAATCTCAAGTTTTACAAATCTAAACTGTTGCTACGACCCAGGTGATTTTCTAGTCATAATCATAGAATGCAGACATGATGGCAGCCATTTTCATATCAATGATTTGATCAATACTGCAGATTTTGTTTACTTCCACGATATTCACAGATGACTAGTATGACAGAGCACTGAGTAGCAACCTTGGATCCCATTTTCCCTACATAAAACTGTAGGCAGGCTTCTGTCTGGCTATGCGCTGCTAGTGCTGGAAGTTTAGGACTTTTTTTCTGTTAATAGACTATCCCCACAGGAGACATAAGTGTCCCTTTACAGGGGCAACCAGGGAGCATTATCTGATTAAGGGACTTGTTCCGAATCACACATTAAGCAAATGGATACCGAGGGAATCAAACCATAGACTACAGGAACACCTATGTGGTATAGATTGCCACACTTCAGCAGCCTGCACACATCTTGCATTCCAGAGCATTTTCTGAAAAATAAACTTAAAACACATGAGATAATCAAACGTAAATATTTTGTGAACAATAATAGCTATTAAAATTGTACATATAGCAATGTTATCAGTAAGAAGTGTTCTTTGCAGTGTGAATAGTTAATGCATTCTAGCCTTTCCTTAAATACTAAAATATATTATGATGCACACAACCCCAGAATTATATACTTTTTTCTAAACTTCCCAAACAAATGTTCATATCTTGAAAAACTATACAGCATACACATTTTTGTTAATTAGACCTAAGCTTTCACATAACAACAAGAAATTCCTCTGTACGTGCGTGTTTATTGAGATATTCACAGAAACATGAAAACATATGTTTAATTGTGTAATTAGTAGTACAAATAATACTTGATTATCTCTCAAAATGTGTGTCTTACAGTGCAAATATCAAATATAGTTTTCTTTAACAACACCTAAAGTTTCACCTAATGTCATGCAAAGGTTTGTAAGGTTTTGAAGTAGTAAGTGCGTATGGAAATATTGCTTACCTTCACAATTACTAAAAACCAGCTAACATCGCCAGTATACTGTGATATAATCCAGCATTTTGAGTGATTAGCCCTGCCTCTCACATTGGAATTTCACACTATACACCTCAATAAAATGTAGGTCTCTCAGTTACGAAAATATGAACAGAACTTACAAAATACGACTAATAAGTGACAAATATTAATTTCTTCACTGCAGAACATCCTAGACTAACAATCTTAGTGTAATTTTATTAATTCCTCATTGCCTTTTCTAATATTGCCTATTATTAACTGGCAAGTCACTTAGGCAAAGAAGCCAGGCCCAAAAAAGTTCTGGACTCCATAAGGAGGTATGACTGTGAACTGGAAATATACAAAAAAGGTGCTAAAGGCTTCAGAGTTAATCCTCTGTACTAACTGCTTATTATGTACTTCTGCCCAGAATGAGATTTCATAGTCTGCATGCATCATTTGTATAGTGTCTAGGAATGCGAGGCTGTGCTCTGTGCCCCCCGTCCCACAGTCATGGTAGGGAGTAGTTCACATACAGAGCAGAGTACACCTGTCACATGAGGTGTGTGATTCACTTTTATGAAGTGTGTAGGGTATGCAATGTGGATTTTACTGTGCATCATTTTTACACAGTTGAGTACAATGTTTATGAACAGCACTCCATATAAGTAGTTCCATGTAAGAAAATGTGTTAGCAAGATCATAATCACCCCATTATTTTTTAAAGAGCAGCTTTCATGCTGTTCCATTCCAAATATGTTCCTTAAACTTAGCAGAAAGCATATAACCATTTAAATAATCCAATGCATAACTTAAAAATATAGTTACCAAAATCTCAGTCAATGAAGACCTTTGAGCAGTAATATTAAATTTAACTAGAGCTGTTAGGGCAATAATCAGTGTAAGACTGTATCTAATGAAGCTGCTGAAGCCAAATCATGCTATTATTAACTAAAACAATTTAATATAGTTATTGATAAAATGCCATGATACCTGAACATGATGTCCTGTCCAAAATATGCATCAACAGTTTGATTTCCATAAACGTACAATGGATGATAACTAGGGTGAAACAAAGCTCTTTTAGATAGATGAGATAAGCATTAAATACAGTCATTAACCACATATAAATTAGTTTTACTTTTTAATGTAATGTAATTTAGAGCACAATTCTTGATACTAGCCCATGCTTGCTTTACTACTCAGACTAGAATCAAATTAGTCTCAACATGGGGAATGAAAAGTGTTGTTACTGTAAACTGGGTTTAATGTAAGTTTTCTGTCACAGCAGCTGGTTTAGTTGAAAGCAATGTTTGTTTTAGCTTAAGAAAATCTGAATATTTAATTTTATCAAATAAAACTGTCGATAAAGGTAACTTTGAATGCTAACCAAATGATATTAATATTAGCAACATAAGATTTGGGTATTTGGTAATACATATATCAGAGGCTGATGAACTTTGACAAAGACAACCACAACAAAAAAGTTAAGTAAAGGGAAATCAGGAAGAAGTATCATTGTATATATTTACTTATGTATTCATTCATTCATTCATTCATTCGTTTATTTTAGATTGGGTAGCTGGGCTGTTTCAGGAACCATTTTCAGCAGTACCCAAGCAGAAAGGTTGGAAGACATCCCACACTCAAGCTATAGGAAAGCACAAATGTATAAAAGACGCTAAAGTAATATTATACAAAGAGAGAAAAATACATTTGTATAACAATGTATGAGTAACAACTAGATGCAATACAGTTTAATAACTTAACAAGTTGTGTGTAATATACATTATTTACAAAAGTGGTACCACCAACAACAGAGTTAAATCAGCTTAGATATTGTCTTCAATCAGTTTATTTCAGTTGGAAGTAAGAAAAAAGCCTAATCACTTTTCATAAGCTTTGAAGGTTAGTGATTAAGTTGATTAATAATTTATGTATCCGAAGTTTAATAAGTACACTACTTGGTAGAAAAGGTAAGGAAAATAGGTTGAAATAAGAAAGAAAGGGGAATTTAGAACAAACAATTTTCTATGTAGGTATGCATGATTGGGTTTGTTTCTGGTAAAATAAAGTCTAAAAAAGTTAACATGACATGGCTATAAGAAAATACTAATAAAAAGTGAAACTGTAAGGCCTTCCTTAATTTTAGGAGCTAAAACTTTAAAATATGATTTAGACAACCATGTACATTTCAAAATATTAGTATGCATAGCTCTGAAAAAGTGAGATATGCTGGCATGAAGAGTTAACAAGAAACAAAATTCTAGGAAATGCATTCATCTTAATAATTGAGACCTTGGAAAATAGTGAAACTTTTAATTACTTTCATCTGGTTAAGTCCTGTTGGATGGTATTCCAGACCTTGCTGATGCTCAAGTATTGCAGCTCTGGAGAGAGTTTATAACTCCTATGTCAACTGGGTTATATAATTATAATTATCTTATGGGGAAAATAATAGGCTTGTTAAGATTTAGTTTGTAGTTGGAAAGGAAAAAAGTTTTAAATTACAGAAATACTTTTCAAAATGCTGTTATCAGTCACAACAGGTAAAATATAAGTTACAATTGGTAGGAAAAAAGACTTGGGACTGAATTCATTTTAAGGGCAAAAGTAAGGGTCTGATATATATTTATTTAATTTAAATACATAAACAACTTTACTTAGTGCATGTTTTAATTACAATTTGATTGGAGTCAATAAGTTAACGTGAAATCTAGTCAAGGGATTGGAATAGAAAATAAAGACTTATTAAACATTTTGAAAAAGCAAACATGTTCATGGTGTAAAATAGGAAGTCAAAGCTTACATGGTCAAAAGGTTTTGCCATGTAAAAGGAAAAGTGGAAAAAAAGGAAAAGGGAAAGAAAAAACAAAAGGAAAAAAATAAAAGGAAAAGGGAAAAAAACAAAAGGAAAAGGGGAAAAAAAGGAAAAAAAAACAAAAGGAAATGGAAAAAAATAAAAGGAAAAGTGAGAAAAAAGGAAAAGGAAAAAACTAAAGTAAAAGGGAAAAAACAAAAGGAAAATAAAAAAAAAAAACAAAAGGAAAAGGGGGAAAAACTAAGGACAAGAAAAAAATATTGTTAAGCTGATGGCTTTGGTTATCTGTTTGCTTTAGCTTTGGTTATCTGTTTGCTTTTGCTGGAAGCAGACTGACTCAGAGATACCAATAATTGTAAAACCCTTTTAAGTCTGTTAGCCAAGAACAATGCAAAGTTCGTAGCACTGAGACTGGTCAAAACATTTGATCGATAATTGTTTGGGTTTATTGATCTGTAACAGGCTTATGGATAAAATGTTGCTGGACTGATTAAGATACTCATCTCAAATGCCCTTATATTGAACAAAAAATAAAATATATTATATTTTAAATGATTGAGGCTTGTTTCCTTCTGAACATCTTATAAAAGTTGAGGATACAACCATCTGGATCCGGTTCTTCAGTAGATTTAGATGCTTTTATAACATTTAGCATTTCCCATGTTTGGAAAGGAGCACGTAGATCTGAATTAAAGTCAGATAAAAATCTAATGACTATATCGAATCTAAATATAGCACTTGATCTGAGATTTTTAACTGGAAAGTTGTAAATTCTGGAAAACAAATCTTAAAGACTTCATAATGGAGTTGCAGTTATCATTGATTCTAGCTTCAAAATGTTGTTAATGACTTCAGTAGTGGGGTTGAAGTTATTGTTTACTTTAATTTCAAAGAATGCATTTTAGATGGGGTTTTATATCTGCATAATGGCTGTGCGGTATTTGGAGAGAATTCAAGCCCATTAGGAGAAATTAGAGGTTAATCTAGCTTCAGTACAGTATATAAGTCGGAATGGTGTCATTTTATTTTGAAATGAGAATGATTCAATTTTTGAGTTAGCTATATTTAAAAACATTATTTTATTAAAATATGTTTCACGCAGGACCTATATTTTTATAGAAAGTGAATTGCAAAATAAGGTAGCCCTCAATTCAGCTTTAAATGATGCCCATAATATGTTAAGAGTAAACAAGGAACTGAAGAATTTTACAATCTGGTAACTTAGTAAAAGAAACATCAGGAATTCCAAAGCTACTTGGTATCAAACACCACAGTCATCTAAAATCCAAAAGGTTCAGACACCTATATGAAGTGATTCCATTCTTCTACAATATACAATAAATAGTTACATCCTGAAAAATGAACAACTTCTTTAAGAATATGTAATTTGGGATGAGTGACAGAAGTAAGCTGATGCTTGATTGGTTAATACCATCCATATAAATCCCTCTGTCTTCTCATAATCCACTGGAAATGTGGGTAAGAATCACAGTTTTAGTAAATGGCTGGTGAAGCTTTTACCTACCTCTATGTCTGGCTGACTACTGCACACAGGCATGTATGCCATGAGATTTATCAGGACTCACAAAAGCTCAGCTGTACATGGCCATATATGTCCTTAAGAGACTCTGTAAAATACCAGGTACTTAGGGGAGTGTTTAGTGTTGAGAATGATGTTGCTTCTGCTATGTAAACTGGGTTTATATAATTAGAGGAGTGTTTAATCTTGAGTTTGGGATATTTTGCAGGGTCCCTAATGTTTATGCACATCAGGGTTGATTTTAAGCTGTGTGTTTCTAAAATATAGCCTAACAATACACTTATGTTATACTGACGGGTTCCAAACAACAGATGCCTATATGGCAGAGATGTGTGGACATATCTCAGAAGGTGTATGCCTGCTACTACAGGAAGATAACATGGCACAGAGCTGCATTAAATTGCTTGGGAAGATGATTGCACTGCACAGCAGATTCAGGTATTGCACAAGAGCCAGGAACGCAGGCCTGCAGAGGTCCTGGCATTCTGTGACAAACATCCAAACAGTGTGGCATCCATTGTCTCAGCTCTGCTGGAGCAGTGATTGAATACTTCACATGAGATACGTGCCCTCACTCATTTCATCAGTTTTCCATCATTAGACAGACTGATAATTCATCCTGCATGCCCTCTCTGTGGCACTTAATCATCTACAGTGCCTGTGCTGCAACCTGCGTGTTTAACTGTTGCTGTTAACCATGCACACACAGAAATCCCTACCATGTCCCACCATCCACACAAGCCACCATCAGCAGATCTATGGTGGAACACCATAGGGCTGAGGTTTCCTCATGTGGCACAGACACCTAATTACATGGCATGAGCCATCAACATGGACAAACTTATCAACATTAATGTTCCCATGACAGGCATCTCAATAAATGTGTGTTGGTGTGTCTCTCTTAATCTGTGGCAATGATGATCATTGTGCAAGGCTGTGGTCTTTGCCATTTCTGATGCCAGAGGAATACAACTTTTATAATGTGTTGTTCAATGCTTATTAGCCTGTTTTATCCTAGCCATCAAGTATATTACTCACACTCTGACTTCTATGATTAATTATGGCATTTCCCTTAACCACTTATTATGGTAGCAATGATTATATTTGTGGCATGGTTCACCTTGCGCAACTGCATTCATTCCACATATCAGACTCCTGCATGGTGTAATCTGGTAAGTAATTATGAAATTGTTCATACTGATTGCCACGGCTGAATGCCCAGGAATAGATGGTGAATCATACTTGTGTTTCTCATTCTGTACCAATTTTATGCGCACACTGTCAGTGAATAATCTTCAGCAAAGCAACATAACACATTTATGCCACAACTGGACATCACATGCTTACATTCCTGTCATTTCAATATACATATATTGTAACATGTATATGTGCAATTATGTATCTTCATACATCCCCCAACGTACACAGTAGCCTGCTAATCCCTGCATGTGCTTTATTCCTGAAAGACACATAGCACACATTTTTGAGGAATAGAACTTAATTGTAATACACATCTGACAAAACATTTCGTACATGTGCAGCACTGACAGTAACATATACAGCCTTCTGAAGTTATTGGATTTCTGAAAAACCATGTGACACTCTTCCAATGTAGCGATAAGCATGTAAAAAGACTTGCATGCTGTCTGCATGTGCTGAATATTGTCCGGGCAAGGTCTGCTTCCAGTAATGTGGTAACAGCTCAAATGGGTCTATATCACATCACTAAATGCTTTAAATGTCTCGTTGAACCCTATTTGTTGAAGTCTTCATCAATGGAAAGAACATTTCAGTAAACTTTTTCCCACAGTAAGTAACCAGTGGGCCATTATCGGGAGTTTAGCCTTTTACCCACTGTAGTGTGATCTTGCAGTTGGTATATTTAGTTACAAGGTTATTGGGATGCAGACCCTCACCAGGGTGGGTTTTAAAAATGCTATTTTTGTTGTGGTCAGTAGGTTGGCGAACTTTTTACTTACCGTGGGAAACAGTTTCGCTGAACCGATCATTCAACAGATGGAGTTTCAACAAATAGGGTTCAATGAAAAGGCATTCGACATTTAGAGCATTCAATGATGTGATATAAACCTGCTCAAACACAGCATCCTGGTGATGTTGTGTACAAGGTGGCACATGTTATCATCAAAATGTATTTCCTTGTGTTACCTGTGTGCTCCAGTGTGCCACTTCTCTCCAACAATTCTCTCCACACACACACACACACACACACACACACACACACACACACACACACACACACACACACATATACAAACAGAGTATACTGCATATATTTAATATATATTTAATGCCTGTCTACTGGGTTTGCAAATGCAGTGGTGCAGGCCATGCACAGGCCTGCATGTCTGCATTAATTGCTGTACATCTGCTGACATCACACATATGTAGCTAGGCAAAATGTATTGCAGAGTGGGCAGCCTTATACATTCCAAATATGTGTCCCTGTAAGGTACTTAGCTGATGCAGCAAGACACAGACTGGATGTATTTAGATCCTGATGTATAGGTCACTTATGAATCAATATGCCTGTTGGGTTTTATCCAGCTGTACAGTCAGGAGTAGGCACACATCACATGCTAATCTTTGTACAAGTGTACATATGGTATGTCAAAATTCAAAACTTTGAGGGAAAACAGGGCCAAGCTGCTGAGCATACATACTCATCCATATCTTTCATTTATGTATTTATTTATTTGACATTTGTTAACCAGGTTGGTCCAATGGAGCTTAAGCCCGTTTTCAGTGGAGCCCCTTGGAGAAAAGCTCCAAAATATTAATACACTTATATATTTTTTGTTGGTAACTCACCTGTGTCCTCCTGTATTTTGTGAAGCATGTGCCTGCCCCTCCTCAGATGGTAATGGTTCTTAAGGTAGATCATCCACAATTAGGACTGACATTCCACTGTGTCGCATAGCACACACAGTTTCCATTTGCACAGCCTTTTCTGGTCATACTGTAGTGGCACCCCTAGGTGTATCCAGACACCTGAATCTTGATTTGAACACACTATATACTTGCTCAATGTATGTTCTGTTAAATGCATCTTCAGCAAGTTTGCATGGAGCACTGAATGCTAGCTTAAGACAAGGTTTCAGTGGATAACTGGAGTCACATGTTTTCATGTAGAAAGAAGACATTAGCAATGCACCATCGCACACTAGTATAACACCAAACAACATATTTAAATGTAGGAATTCCTACCAAAAATTAACCCCTCAGGGATGTCACCCCTCAGATACATTATCCTTAGGCCTCATTCCCCTATACAGCAGAATATTCTACACCACAAGGGTGTGCTGCATTGCAGTCTTGTTAATGATGAGGTCATCTGCCAAGTATACTACCTGACCACTGAGCAATGGCCACACCTTTTGGTTGTAGCAGGGTTCTGCAGCTACACCAACCAGGTCTTAATTGGTATGTGAGTACAATCAATTGCACTAAGGACACAGAGAAAATGAGCTATGGGACAGAACCATTACATAACAGCATGTCAGTCCATAAGTGTACTTAGTAAGTGGACATAGTCATCCGCCTTGCTGCACATATCTGCCGGGAACTGTCCTAGTATGCGACTAGCAGCTGTCTGAGATATCCCTTCAGTATCAGCCATGTATCACTGGACTGGACAGGGGAAGTCTATAAGATACTCAATGCATAGGCACAAATCCATGCCATCCTCTTACCCCTAGGGGCTAAATTTATTGGGTAAAATCAGGTTATATTGGTAATGCTTGTAAGTGCTCTTAAGCCATTAACCTTCTAATCTCCTATGAACCTATAAACCTATGAACTGGAAAGTCCCAAAGACCAGTATACTAAAACTCTAACAAACCTTTCTTTATTCTGGGACTGTCATCCTTAGTACTTTATTCATCCCACACACAGCCTGCACCAGCTTTCTGTCTCGTCAATATCTATCAGATGATTTCTTGGTCAGAGATCTGGCTTAACTGCAGCCTGGCTTATCATCAGGCTGGTTATCTTCTTATAACAGGACAGATTTGCATATCATCCTCCAATATCATATTTATTACCCCAGACAGCTGTAATCCATGCTCCATGTTTTGCAAATGCCCTGCAAAATCTGTAGTTAAGAAATGTGAAAATTTAGTTTGTTTTACTTTATATGTGTTCATTTATCTGATGTATATTTGTCATGCTTTGTTTTATTTTATATTTTTTATATGAATATATATATATATATATATATATATATATATATATATATATATATATATGCCTATACATATTTATTCATTCATGGTTTATGTGCTTGTTAATGTTGTTTTTTTTATATACATAACTTTATTGTTTTTTATTGTTTTTTGTTTGACATGGAATGCACTTTATCTTTAGTCAGCATTTGTTTCACTGCTGAATGGGTTAATTAATTAACTGATTTTTTCTGCTGTAACTGGATTGGTTAGTACCATTTCAAATTTGTTTAAATTAAGCTGAATGTTTGTTTCTTGAGATCTGATGAAGCATGTTTTACATGTGAAAACACTTATCCATTGGCTACACAATAAATCAAACTGAATTTTTAAGCCTGGTGGTCCTGCCTTATGTTTTTACCTTAAATGTGAAAATTTTGGGAAGCATGTCCTGCCAAAATCATTGGATGCTCTTTATTTCTCTGCGGAGTGAATGCTGTGTTTTGGAATCAGGTGTGTAACACCAGAGGTCACAATTATACTTAACCAGCTACATTATAATTTACTATGTACGTTTGGCTGTTGTGGAATCACTTATGTCCATAGCTCACTCTTTGGACATGGTACACTGGAAGAAAGTTTCTTTTGGAACCCAGCCCTGATTCATCAGTGCACCATTTCCTGTTTTTCATCCTTCAGAAATGTCTCCATTCCAGTCATTTATAAATGAGATACCAAAATGTAAGGATCTAGCCAGTGCCATGGCACAGATGGATAAAGCCCTAACTATGGCGCAGGCGACCTGAGTTTGTTTAGCATCTCAGGCATCTGAGACACTGGTAGGGATGGATGGACATCCTAAGACGGAGAGCATTCACTCATGATGCTATCTAAGGGAAGATGTGGTCCACTGAGGACAGTAGCCCTCAGACAATGTCAGTGAACACAGGGGTGGGTGTATGTGGAAAGTGAGTATGGCATAACAATACAAATTGAGACTTCCAGGAGGCTCTTAGATTCCACAACTGGCCCTAGCAAAATATGAAGTAAGTCCAGGGGTTTAGTAGTAGATATGAGACAGTGGGTATCAATGCCATTAGGATGAAGTGGGAGGACCAAAAAAAGAAAAAAATAGAAAATTGAGGAACTGAAATATACATTGCTGCATTTTTTTCAGTCAGTATTCTTTTTTGCATTAACCTGCACATATACAAGCACATTTTTGGTTCACTTGTGCACCAGAAAATCAAAGCTGTTGCATGCTATATGTGAATAATTGATCCCATTAAGAGATGAGTGCATGTAATAAGAATGGTGCAACTAAGACGGCACTGCATGCATGTCAATCATTACAGACTTCCTATTTCAGGTGACTATTTCTCACTGATCACTTCCCTACTGGACCATCAAAACCTAGTAGTCAAAACAATATTTGTAGAGTACAACTGATCTGCAATGGTATTGCTTGAAAACCAATTCACTAACATCATAATAAGCTTTTTTTGCAGAATGGCATGACCCTGTGCACCCCATGTAGAGATAAGCACACCAAACCTCCAAACCTATATATTCCAACTCCACAGTCCACTCACAGGTTCATAGGTTGGTACTAGGCTATTGGTCCTAGGGCTTACATAAGCCTAGCCAAAAAAAGGTACCCTGGCTTTCGCCACCCAAGAAAACTATTTCCCTGTGCCCCTGTCGAGCAGAGCCACAGAAGTGATCCCCGGGGTGAATTTCCTATTTCTCATCCAATCATCAAGATTTTTCCTGAAGAGTGCTAATGAGGAGCTCTGTTTGACATAGATAGGTAGTCTGTTCCAGAGTATGGAAAGTCTCTGGGACAGGAATCTATCCCTCCAGCATGTTCTGTTTATTGTGGTGACAAGGTTTAGGTCCCTACAGCATCTAGTACGGAGGGATTGGGATTTCTTTAAGTGGAGCATGTCCAACAGCTCTGGGTTTGACATAGCTTTTGTATGTTAGGCAGAGATCGCCTCTGAGTAGGCGATATGTGAGAGAGTAAAGCTGGAGTTTTTTGAGACGGTCTGCATAGGGTATCTGTTTGAGGACAGTAATCCTCTTTGTGAGATATTTCTGTGGCCTCTCCAGTTGTAGATGTCTTGTGAGGTATATACCAAAAGGGGCACTGTACTCTATAATGGGTCTAATGAGTGATGAGTAGAGGGGAACAATGACCTCTTTTTTTCTGGATGAGAAACCTTTTGTGATGAGGTGTGCCACGTAGAAGGATAAGGATTTCCTGACCACTGTGGCGATGTGATTATCAAAGGAGAGACTACTGTCCACCTGTGTCTCAAGGTCTCTTATCATACTTTCGGTGTTAAGTAGACTACCACCTATGTGGTAGTTCATGGGTACAGAGTTTTTACCAAAGGGGATGACAATGCACTTTTTGGCATTGAGCTTCAGGCCATGGCTTTGACACCAGGCATCTGTCTCAGTGAGGCCCTTTTGTAGGATGTCCACATCGTTAGGAGGTTTGAGTATGGCTCCCAGTTTGCAGTCATCTGCAAACCTCATTAGCCAAAGACCTTCTGTGTTAGCCTGTACTTCAGAGAAGGACTGAACCCTGTGGTACTCCACTTGTCACTGGTCTGAATTTGGATTTAGAGTCTGCTACTTTCACAGTGTGGATTCTGTCCATGAGCCAGTTGGCAACCCATCTTGTGACATAGGGATTTATACCTAGTTTAGTGAGTTAATCTATAATTCCAGAGTGGAGGATGGTATTGAAAGCCTTGGCAAGATCTAGATAGGCTGTGTGAACCACCTTACCCTCATCTATGGCTTTGGTGACTGCTTCAAAGAAGTCTATCAGGTTTAGGAGACATGATCTGCCTTTTACAAACCCAAACTGCGTGGAGTCCAGAGTTTTGAGATTACCAATGTCTTTGTTTATGAGTTCCATGATGATACATTCCATGGCCTTGCAGACCAGGCTTGTCAGGCTAATGGGGCAGTAGTTCCTGGGGTCCGTCATGGCTCCCCCTTTGTGGAGTGGGATAACCGTCACATTGCGCCATTCAGTGGGCACAAAGCCTGAGGTGAGGCTATGATTAGACACAGTACTTAGGTGGGGTGCCAGTTCATTCTCTAGTTCATGTAGAATGCAGCCTGGGATATTGTCAGGTCCCATGGATGCTGTGTTCTTGGCTTTTGAGAGTGTGTTTTTTACCTGTGCAGCAGTGATTACAGGAACTTTGCATTCTTCTGGTATAGAGATGGGCCCTCTAGGGGGTGAGAGGGGGGTAAAGTTAGCACTGAACCTATCTGCCAGGATGTTGGCAATACCAGTTGGTTCTGTATATTTAGTGCCATTGTGCTGTAACTCAGAGCAGCTCTGAGTGTTGCCATTGAGATTCTTGACATAGCTATAGAATGCTTTGTGATTGTCTTGAGAGTCGGTGGCGATTTTGTTTTTGTAATTAGCTTTGGAGGATCTTATAAGGGATCTCAGCTTCTTACTGAGGCTGACCAGTGAGCTCCTCCACTCATGGGATTTTACTCTTTTTTGCAACAGTTTCTTCCTTCTGTTGTAGAGTTTGTTTATAGCAGAGGACCACCAGATTGGCTTCCTTTTTTTGGAGGATAGCATCTTGGTTCTTTCAGGGATAGCATGATCCATGCACTTGTGTAAGTGCTTATAAAGTGCATTTGTGTAGGTTTCAGCAGTCATACCTCTATTGTCCGTCTGCATGGGTGTCATGAAGTTTGCCACTTCTGTCTTAAGTGTGAAGTTGGCTTTGGAGAAGTTTTTACGGTGGTTTCCCTAATGGGGAGTGGGGGCAGGATGTGGATGTCTAGGGTGATTAGCCTGTGGTCGGATCTGACCAACGAGGAATTGACCTCTGGTGTGGAACAGAGGTCGCCCATGTTGGTAATGACCAGGTCTAGGATATTGCTGCTCCTGGTGGGGGTGTGAATAAGTTGATCCAAGCCGTTGGAATTTATGAATTCCAGAAAACGTTGAGCAAAAGGGTTGGTACATGAGTAGTTTTCCCAGTTAATGGTAGGGTAGTTGAAATCGCTCATTATTAGGGTGTTGGGTTGTACCCTAATATTTTCCAGTGTTTCAAAAATGAGGAGTGGGAATCCTGGGGCTTGGTGGGGGGGTCTGTAGCAAGCTACAATTTGGATTGCGATCTTGCCCAGAGTTAGTTGCACTTGGATAATCTCGGATGCATTATGCTGTGCAACTAGCCTGGAGGTGTGGATATCCTTAATGAATATGGACACGCCTCCGCCTTTAGTGCTTCGGTCCGGGTTAGTTGGCCGAAAGGTGTGGTATGAATTATAGCCTGGCAATGCAGGGGTGCTCTCTGGAGCTTTGGACCAGGTCTCTGTCACCGCACAGATGTCGATGTTCTCCATTTTAAGGAGTTCCTCGAGTGAGTTCATTTTGAGGTTTAGACTTCTAGCATTGAGTAGCATTATCCTCAGATTTTGCTTGCTTGTACCTGTTACGGTGGTGAATTTGTTATTTGAACCTTGCCTAAAAAAGGCACTATAGGGGTGACAAGAACCTTAGCCAGTATCCGGAATCCAAAGGGCAACAGGTGCAGGCAACCTCTGGCAAAGCATCGTGGTCTGTCAATCATGTCATCCCAGGCAGACAAATACTGGATCCCCTTAGAATGACACCAGAAGCTTAGCCAATTGTTGAAGTCGGTCATTTTGCCCTTGTACTGTGATATCATTCTGGGTGATGGCAGGATGCTACTGAGGGCTAGGGTCATACCTGCCTGGGCTACAAGATCGGAGAGTTCCTCCATGTCTCTTTTCATGTAGTCCAGGGAGGTACATCTCTGGTCATTCACACCAACATGGGCAATGACAGAGTCATATTTGTACTTGTTGTGGAGTGACCTGAATGCGTGCGTTATGTGGCGGATCCTGGCACCCGACAGGCAGCTGACAGTGATGTTCTCCTTGTTTAGCCTGGTGAGTGGAACATCAGTGTGCCTGACTATAGAGTCACCTATGACTAGAGTGTTGGGTATGTTGTTATGACTTATGGGCTGTGGTTGAGTGTCACACTGAGATTGTGGGCTATGTGTCATTTGGGTTGTGTTGGGGGGTGGAGTTTGCTTGTTTCTCCTTTGGAGGTCCCTGTTGCTTGGGCAGGTTTTTATTGAGAGCATCCATGAATGTAGGTGTGTGTTTTGCTTTTCTATGTGTGTGTTTTAGTGGTGTAGATTTTGAGAGACTATATGATGAGTGTGGTGTGGTGCAAGTATTTACCTTCTCCTCTTGACTGTCTAGTCTAGTCTTGGGTGAAGAGAGCTTTGCTTCCAGTTTGGCTATATAAGTGCATCCCTCACAGGTTGTAGTGTTGGGTGGTAAGAGGAGAGGGTTGTCTGTGTACATGAGGTAATTGCTGCATTGCCCCAAGATGCCCAGATTCATCAGGTCGACAGGAGAAAACACCAGGAGCTGACCCTTAGACATGCCTGGATAGGTGCTTATTTATTAAGTACTAAAAATTGATTTTCTCTAGACAAGTGAGGAAAGTTGAGTGCTGTAGTAATTTGTAGCTTATTTAGTGCTTACAAGTTCTGAACAAGTGCTGAGCTCAAAGAAACAGATTTGAGTGCTGAAACTAGAAAACTGGCTAGTTCTAAGAAACAAAATTAAGCTAGAAGGCTTCTCTCCAACACAGAAAGGTTTGGGGGCTCAGAAGCCTACAAACAGTCTAGACCACTTACAGGAAAGGCAGGAAACAAACTTAGAAATGTTTTTTATTTTTTTCTTTCCCAGAGGCCCTCTTTGTACACAGTAGGAGTGCCTGAAATCAGAATATGATCTCACTGCACTCAGTTGAGTGAGCAAATGAGATGGGCCCAGAAGGAGTATCCAAACACAAATTTACAAGAGGGGCGTGCAATTTCAAAGCCACTAAGATTATCACCAAAACAAGAACGGGGAGGGGTGAGAATGAACTGTAGAGACACAGAGCCACAATTTTCAGTTCAGTTAATATTCAGTAATAACAAAAACACATAAAATGCAGTACTATATGAAACAGTGCAGATAAAAGTGTATTTAAATTCACTTATACGTCCAGTTGATTGCAGGTAGATCTTAGCCGGCCAAAGCTCAAGTATTTAGCAGAACAAAAACCAAAATGTACCATATATATATATATATATATATATATATATATATATATATATATGGGTCTATATGACTTGGTCGACAGTTCATATGATCGACTGTTTATTTGGTCGACAGTTCATTTGATCGACAAGCATTTTAGGTGGGGGGCTTCGCCCCCCACACCCCCCAATGTGGGGGGCTGTACCCCACACCCCCCCAACTATATATATCAACTCTAGGGTCACACAACATTGGGGAAGGAGGCAAATGCTTGTCGATCAAATGAACTGTCGACCAAATAAACAGTCGATCATATGAACTGTCAACCAAGTCATATAGACCCATATATATATATATATATATATATATATATATATATATATATATATATATATATATATATAAATAAATATATATATATATAGATATATATATATATATATATATATATATATATATATATATATATATATATATACCACTCAACAGTGGGGAAAGGAGAAACTCTAAATGCATAACAACCTTGGAGAAAGATCCCACAACACCTAACAAAGTGCACTATGATGTATGAAACAAAACATAATTTCAACCAAATGTATTTATTACACAGCTTGCATACAGATGCCAATGTGACTTAAGTTTTCACACACATAGGTTAGTACTAGGCTAACTGCTCTTGTCGGTCATTTTAACCTAGCCAATTACCCCTTGGTGAGAATCAAACCCTGTACCTCTTCTCTGTGAGGTAAACATCTTAACAATTATGCCAACACCCACCAACTAGCCTTGAAAATACCACAAAAGATGATTCAACCAAAAGTGGCCCCTTAAAACCAAACAGCTCTATGAAAACACTTTTCACTCTTTCAAAAAAAAAACATTAGTTCATACAACTGGTTTTAAAGAAAGAATACATGATTGTATAGACATCAGTCAATTTAGCATATGCTCAGTAATCTTTACCTCACACAATGAACAAAGAACACAAACTGCTCAGTACAAGTTCTTACTCTTTTTGTCATGCTTGGTCTTTTTAGTGATTCGATTCTTTGCTATTACATTTAAGACATGGTTTCTTTTTCCATTTCTTTCAAACTTCTTGGTGATCTGTCAGTGTATGATGAATGTTGACTGATTTAATTACAACTTGAATCAATTGAAGACCGTTTTTCTTTCAGTCATAAATATGGTTAATGAACAAATGAGCATAATCATTCGAAAACTCAAACAGACTTGATTTCCACACATCTATCAGTTTTCTGTTGCAGCTCTAGCTTGAAATATTGAATTAGTCAGTGAAACATTTAGAAGCCACCACTATCAAGTTCTTGGAAATCTCAACTGCAGTGAGATGCTCAATTAAAGGGCCTGTGATGTCAAAACATAAACCGTACAGTGGTTTGAGTAACACAGCAGGGAACTCCTTTACATTCTCTTCAACCTGAAGGGTCCAGTTACTCTGGGCAGTGTCACTGAAGTTCTACTGCAATGGCGATGATGAACTGGCAGCCCACCCATGGAAGCCGGCTGTGTAAACAAACAAATAAGTAGAAAGGAGTTTACTCAAATCCCATATTCTTTCTTCACCCCAACAAACAATGCATAAATATATATATATATATATATATATAAGTATTTCCTAAAATTATTAGTGTGTCTGGCTGCTGTGTGTGTGTGTGTGTGTGTGTGTGTGTGTGTGTGTGTGTGTGTGTGTGTGTGTGTGTGTGTGTGTGTGTGTGTGTGTGTGTGTGTGTGTGTGTGTGTGTGTGTGTGTGTGTGTGTGTGTGTGTGTGTGTGTGTGTGTGTGCACACGTGTGTGTGTATATATATGTGTGTGTGTGTGTGTGTGTGTGTGTGTGTGTGTGTGTGTGTGTGTGTGTGTGTGTGTGTGTGTGTGTGTGTACATATATATATATATATATATATATATATATACATATATATATATATATATATATATATATACTTATGTTATTTTTTATGTATTGTTTTTAGTTATTAAATTATATGATGGTTGTATTATAATATGGTGTATTTGAGTGTAAAGTGCTATTTCAATAAGTGAGTTGCTGCTGTCATTTTAATTATGAGAGTGAATGAACTTTTGTAATTATTGGTTCTTTGAATACTGTGGTGAGTATAAAATGGGAAATTGTATTTGTTGTATTTAAACACTGAGGAAGGGAAGTATCCTGAAAGCTTTGCTCGTTGTATGTTTGTTGTCTATTAAAAGTCAATATTGATTTGGCGTTTATGATTGTTTTTTGTTTTGTTGTTTAACGTGTTTTACTGTTGATCTCATTTACTCAGACTTATCCTCAGAGAGTGTGCTACATTGTTATCATTCCCTCCCATCAAACAGAGGTGAGCAAGCATGGCTTTAACAATCCTGATTCCACAGGTGCTTGACCGGGATAACTGAACCCATGTCAGGGTCACTGGCAGGGCTTCAATCCCTCTACATTAGTGTAGCTGGCTATTGGGTTATTGCTGCTATGCTGGAAGATATAGCAAATCTATTGATTCACAGATTCAGCTCCAGTTTTACCACCTCCCGCCCAACAACCCCCCCCACCACCACCACCACTATCACTAAACAGCAGGTCATAAATGCACTTTTCAAGGTCAAGAGCAACCCATCAGTGGGCCCAGATAATATCCCAGGATGCCTCCTACAGAGCATGAACCATGACCTCTCAGGACCACTGGAGTCACTATTTAACTATGGCATCCAGTCAGGCTTCATGCCACATGAATAGAGAACTGCAACAGTCATCTCTCTGCACAAGGGCAGGCCTTCTATGGACCCCAGAAACTACATACCCATAAATCTGGACAGTCTCATATACAAAGCCATGGAAAGAATTATTATATAAATGATAAGCAGAGACATAGGAAACCTTCTGACACTGGAGCCATTCCAGTCTATTTTTGTCAAGGTCATATCATGCCTACTCAGCTTAGTGGAGCTCTTCAAGAAGGTCAGCAAGACAATGGATGAGGGCAAAAGGATGTATACTGTTAATCTTGACCTGGCAAAAACATTTGATACTATATCCCATGCAGGTACTGTAAACAAACTCAAAGAATTAGGCATTAACCCCTATGTTACATGTTGGATAACCATCTAGCTCTTAGCTAGGATCCAGGAAGTTAGGATAGGGGAGTCCACCTCCACAAAGAAGCCAGTCACTAGAACAGTCCCTCAGGAGTCTGTCTTGGATCCACTCCTTTTTGCATCTACTTTTCTGAATGTCAAGGGCCTCTGGCTGACCAAGTTTACAGATGATTGCAAACTTGGAGCAGGCATAGAATCCTCCCAAGACACTAATATCCTCCAGGAAGGGCTGACACAGACAAATAGCTGGTGAATAAACCACAGTTTAAAACTCAATGCCACAAAATGTGTAATAGTACTCTTTGAGAAGTTAGCTATCCTAGGAAGCTATTGCATTGATATCACACCCCTAGGAGTAGAGCCAATAGTATTTGGGGGTGCATATAGTCTATATTTCTCAGCTTGAAAGCAAGGTTATGGCATCTAGGTCCAACTAAGTCATTGTTCTGCTATATTTGGCCTTGACCAGACCCATCATTTAGTACAACACCTCCTTCGGTATGTACCTGATCAGGCACATACAACAACTGGAACCTCCACATATGTTCCTCACAAAAAGAATACAGGGCATAACCAACATGCCTGTGCAGACCACCTCAAAGCCCTATTGTTATACTCTGTCTCCTACAGACTGTTGAGGGGCAATCTATACTTGGCATGCAAGGCTTCCTCTGAGACTTAAACCTTCCTTGCAATATTAACAGGACTTGTTAGGGAAGATAAGTGCCTCAGAGAGTACCTCTTCAGTGGAACATGCTTCCCATCCAGGCGAAGCTGAATTTGCCCATAACCCTGTTCATTAGTAACTCAGACCAGTAAATGGCAAATCAGAAACTGATCCCTGGTCTGGCTCCTATCTCTGTAATGGAGAAAGGCAGCCTGTAAATGCTTGAATACCTATATTCTAGCTGTATGCACCCCTTAAAATATACCCTTTAAATAATCTTTAGGGAAACATTTGGGAAGCATGGCCATGCTCAAAAAGTCCTTGTGGTCATTAGCCTAGTATAAACATGCCAAATCCCTGAATCAGCTGTGTGAGCACCATTTCTGTAGTGTGTGCCCAGCCTCTTCCACCAATGCACATCTACCCATTGGTTCATATGTTCATAGGTTGATACTAGGCTATCTACCCTAGGGCATTTATAAGCCTAGCGAGAGTGTGTTCGGCTTTCGCCACCCTTTTAGATTAGTTGACTGTGCCTCTGTATAGCAGGTCACAGAAGATAGCCCTTTTAAGGTTAGCTTACTGTGCCTCTGTCTAGCAGGGACACAGAAGAGATCCCAGGGGTAAACCTACGATCTCCCATCCACTCGTCATTGGTAGGCAGTGATAATGCAGTGAGCCTATTTACCTTCTTCCTACAGGACAAACGAGCGAGCATTAGCTGCTCAAGATCACCCTCTCCTACCTGGTTCCTCCTCCTCTTATGTCACAAGTTGAACATAGGTCACCTGGGTCATAATCAGGGCTTCATTCCTCTGCTCCACATGTCCAGGCTACAGTTATTATACCTTGTATTCTGACTAACCTACCATGCATTGAATATTTACACAACAACATTAGAATTCATGACTTTCTGCTCACAGATGACTTTATGACCACATGGTAGCACTGAATTAGAGTCATTAAAGAGTTTGATAATATCCTGTTTATCAATAGACACAGCAGCAGATCTGTGATGCACTTCATGGTTCTGCATTCAGACAGAGACTCTAAGGATATTTGCAGTAACATTTTTGACAGAGGGCTGGATAGTAACATATTAGGACATCTTACACTACTTTAATTAACAGAATGTATATCACGTCACAATGGAGTACTGTGTCCTACTTCTGGTAGTTTCTGTAGATGTTTACAGTTCCCTCTATAAAATCTGTTCTCTTAGTCTTGAACCAGATAAGATCTTGGAAAACTACTTTCACTTACATCTCAACCTTACATTGTACTTTTGACCCCAAAGTCCAATGTTTTGCACTTTTTTCATCTTTTTCCATAATTAGATTATTTCTGGTTGATCTATCAATATCAAACTTGTTTCCTTTGTCTTTCTTGAAGTAACTCTGTGGATAACTGCTTACTCTCTGGGACTAGTAACACAAAATAAGGTAATAATTTGGATATCAAGCATCTGCCATATGAAGTTTGGCAGTTACTGCTGAGGATTAAGGCTATAAGCTGCCAACAATCTGCAAATCACTTAACCAGACAATGTTCCAAAGTCACCCCTGAAAGGAGAACTTGTGTGAAGTGGGCTTACTTGGTTAACAAAAAAAAGCTTGAGCTAGAAACAAATCAATTGATTGCAAAGGAAGATTTCTGTATTTCAAAATCAATAAATAATCAGATGAAACTGTAGTTTTCTCCCTCCTTTGATATTTTTTCTGTTTGTACTATACATTCCACATGCCCATTGTTTTGGTGGTATCTAGGGTTAGGGCATCATGCTCGATTCCCAATGATTAAAAATGGCCCAAATTCCCGACTCATAAACTGAGGATCATTATCTGTTTTTACCTCCTTTTGAATTCCACATACTTCAAACACTGACTTTAACACACCATCTACGCTTTGAGTTGTTCAAACAGCTGCAAAACCACAAGAAAGGTTCAGTCCTACTATCCACCAAGCTAATGGTGGTATATCATGACATATTACCTTTTTTTCCTGGTTCAGACTCATAATCAGACTATATATTTCATAGTTTGGAATCACCTGCTGTATTTGTTCCAACATGTCCATCCAGTATAAAGCACTGTTAGCCATTTCACTCCCATATCTGACTCATGAAATCTATTAAGCATTTTTTTCATACCTGTGTGTGAATGATGACCCTCTCTTTTAAATAATGACTTACAGATATGACAGATCATGTCTGCATGGTAGATAAGCTGTTATCATAAAATGAATGGACTTAGCATTATCTGTGCATCCTGCTGTAACAGCGGCATGCAGTAAATGCAATTCTCAGTCATCTTGTGAAGACGTTTACAATTCTGCATCTTCATGGACATCAATGGTACATAATAAACAAACCACAGTACTTTCAGGTCTTTCTCAAACTAATATTCCATACACTCTGGAAGATCTAACCTATTCAATTCATTCACTGTATGCATTAGCTTACCAGGCTTGAATTTAAATTGCACATCAGACTTTTATGAAAATAGCATTCTTTGGAGGCTTGCAGACATACCAAGCAGGCATTTAAAAAATATGCCCTACAATGGTTTATGATCCCATTATTATTATTTTACCATAGATGTAGTCGTGAATTTCTGACATCCAACAACTATGGCTAAAATGTTGTTCTCAATGTTTCTGGCTGCCTTTGTATTAAATAATCTATTAAGGTTCTTGACTCATCAGCTATTGGTTTACTTTCCTGCACCAAGGCACTGTTTGCTCACTTCTACCTGCATATCTGTCTGCAGTGTAATAGGTTGGACACATCTCAAACTTGAGTGTAAGTGTTGTAGTGACCAGATGCTTTAGTAACAAATGTTTCTCTGTTCTATTGCTCAAACTCATGCTATATCACTCAATAAGTTCCCAGAATGGCATTGTAACATCTGATATGTCAGGCAAAATGTCAGACAGATACTGTATTATGTCATGTGTAAGAAATACTTGACATAATATGCCATGAGGCTTTTGAATATTTACGATTCATCTCCCTTTATCAGAATCAGGTTAGAGACCTGCTGGGAACATGATATGGCCTGTGTTTTGAGTGATGGCACAAAGATCTGGCATTTCTCTTCTTCAACGTTAAGCGTGTTTAAGTCTCTCCAGTAGTTTTACTGGACATTGATATCATGTTGCTACTAAGAAGCTGTAGTTTTACTGGACATTGATATCGTGTTGCTACTTTGAAGCTGTAGTTTTACTGGACATTGGTATCATGTTGCTCCTTTGAAGCAGTAGTTTTACTGGACATTGATATTGTGTTGCTACTTTGAAGCAGTAGTTTTACTGGACATTGATATCGTGTTGCTACTTTCAAGCAGTAGTTTTACTGGACATTGACATGGTGTTGCTACTTTGAAGCAGTAGTTTTACTGGACATTGATATTGTGTTGTTACTTTGAAGCAGTAGTTTTACTGGACATCGACTACTTTAAAGCAGTAGTTTTACTGGACATTGATATCGTGTTGTTACTTTCAAGCAGTAGTTTTACTGGACATTGATATCGTGTTGCTACTTTGAAGCAGTAGTTTTACTGGACATTGATATTGTGTTGCTACATTGAAGCATTAGTTTTACTGGACATTGATATCGCATTGCTACTTTGAAGCAGTAGTTTTACTGGACATTGATATCGTGTTGCTACTTTGAACCAGTAGTTTTACTGGACATTGATATTGTGTTGCTACTTTGAACCAGTAGTTTAATGGACATTGATATCGTGTTGCTACTTTGAAGCAGTAGTTTTACTGGACATTGATACCATGTTGCTACTTTGAAGCAGTAGTTTTACTGGACATTGATATTGTGTTGCTACTTTGAAGCAGTAGTTTTACTGGACATTGATATCGTGTTGCTACTTTGAAGCAGTAGTTTTACTTGACATTGACTACTTTGAAGCAGTAGTTTTACGGGACATTGATATCATGTTGCTACTTTGAAGCAGTAGTTTTATTGGACATTGATATTGTGTTGCTACTTTAAAGCAGTAGTTTTACTGGACATTGATATCGTGTTTCTACTTTGAAGCAGTAGTTTTACTGGACATTGATATCATGTTGGTACTTTGAAGCAGTAGTTTTACTGGACATTGATATTGTGTTGCTACTTTGAACCAGTAGTTTTACTGTACATTGACTACTTTGAAGCAGTAGTTTTACGGGACATTGATATCGTGTTGCTACTTTGAAGCAGTAGTTTTACTGGACATTGACTATTTTGAAGCAGTAGTTTTACTGGACATTGACTACTTTGAAGCAGTAGTTTTACTGGACATTGATATTGTGTTTCTACTTTGAAGCAGTAGTTTTACTGGACATTGATATCATGTTGCTACTTTGAAGCAGTAGTTTTACTGGACATTGATATCGTGTTGCTACTTTGAACCAGTAGTTTTACTGGACATTGACAACTTTGAAGCAGTAGTTTTACTGGACATTAATATCGTGTTGCTACTTTGAAGCAGTAGTTTTACTGGACATTGACTACTTTGAAGCAGTAGTTTTACTGGACATTGATATCATGTTTCTACTATAAAGCAGTAGTTTTACTGGACATTGATATCGTGTTGCTACTTTGAAGCAGTAGTTTTACTGGACATTAATATCGTGTTGATACTTTGAAGCAGTAGTTTTACTGGACATTGATATCATGTTGCTATTTTGAAGCAGTAGTTTTACTGGACATTGATATCATGTTGATACTTTGAAACAGCAGTTTTACTGGACATTGATATTGTGTTGCCACTTTGAAGCAGTAGTTTTACTGGACATTGTTATCATGTTGCTACTTTGAAGCTGTAGTTTTACTGGACATTGATATCGCGTTGCTACTTTGAAGCAGTAGTTTTACTGGACAGTGATATCGTGTTGCTACTTTAAAGCAGAAGTTTTACTGGACATTGATATTGTGTTGCTACTTTGAAGCAGTAGTTTTACTGGACATTGTTATTGTGTTGATACTTTGAAGCAGTAGTTTTACTGAACATTGATATCACATTGCTACTTTCAAGCAGTAGTTTTACTGGACATTGACATCGTGTTGCTACTTTGAGGCAGAAGTTTTACTGGAGATTGACATTGTGTTACTACCTTGAACCAGTAGATTTACTGGACATTGACTACTTTGAAGCAGTAGTTTTGCTGGACATTGATATTGTGTTGCTACTTTCAAGCAGTAGTTTTACTGGACATTGATATCGTGTTGCTACTTTGAAGCAGTAGTTTTACTGGACATTGATATTGTGCTGCTACTTTGAAGCAGTAGTTTTACTGGACATTGATATCATGTTGCTACTTTGAAGCAGTAGTTTTACTGGACATTCATATCATGTTGCTACTTTGAAGCTGTAGTTTTACTGGACATTGATATCGTGTTGATACTTTGAAGCAGTAGTTTTACTGGACATTGATATTGTGTTGCTACTTTGAAGAAGTAGTTTTACTGGGCATTGATATCGTGTTGCCACTTTGAAGCAGTAGTTTTACTGGAGATTGATATCATGTTGCTACTTTGAAGCAGTAGTTTTACTGGACATTGATATCGTGTTGCTACTTTGAAGCTGTACTTTTACTGGACGTTGATATCGTGTTGCTACTTTGTAGCAGTAGTTTTACTGGACATTGATATCATGTTGCTACTTTGAAGCAGTAGGTTTACTGGACATTGATATTCTGTTGCTACTTTGAACCAGTAGTTTTACTGGACATTGACTACTTTGAAGCAGTAGTTTTACTGGACATTGATATCGTGTTGATACTTTGATGCACTAGTTTTACTGGACATTGATATCGTGTTGCTACTTTGAATCAGTAGTTTTACTGGACATTGATATCATGTTGACTACTTTGAAGCAGTAGTTTTACCGGACATTGATACCGTGTTGCTACTTTGAAGCAGTAGTTTTACTGGACATTGATATCGTGTTGCTACTTTGAACCAGTAGTTTTACTGGACATTGACTACTTTGAAGCAGTAGTTTTACTGGACATTGACTACTTTGAAGCAGTAGTTTTACTGGACATTGATATCGTGTTGCTACTTTGAAGCAGTAGTTTTACTGGACATTGATATCGTGTTGCTACTTTCAAGCAGTAGTTTTACTGGACATTGACATGGTGTTGCTACTTTGAAGCAGTAGTTTTACTGGACATTGATATTGTGTTGTTACTTTGAAGCAGTAGTTTTACTGGACATCGACTACTTTAAAGCAGTAGTTTTACTGGACATTGATATCGTGTTGTTACTTTCAAGCAGTAGTTTTACTGGACATTGATATCGTGTTGCTACTTTGAAGCAGTAGTTTTACTGGACATTGATATTGTGTTGCTACATTGAAGCATTAGTTTTACTGGACATTGATATCGCATTGCTACTTTGAAGCAGTAGTTTTACTGGACATTGATATCGTGTTGCTACTTTGAACCAGTAGTTTTACTGGACATTGATATTGTGTTGCTACTTTGAACCAGTAGTTTAATGGACATTGATATTGTGTTGCTACTTTGAAGCAGTAGTTTTACTGGACATTGATACCGTGTTGCTACTTTGAAGCAGTAGTTTTACTGGACATTGATATTGTGTTGCTACTTTGAAGCAGTAGTTTTACTGGACATTGATATCGTGTTGCTACTTTGAAGCAGTAGTTTTACTTGACATTGACTACTTTGAAGCAGTAGTTTTACGGGACATTGATATCATGTTGCTACTTTGAAGCAGTAGTTTTACTGGACATTGATATTGTGTTGCTACTTTAAAGCAGTAGTTTTACTGGACATTGATATCGTGTTTCTACTTTGAAGCAGTAGTTTTACTGGACATTGATATCATGTTGGTACTTTGAAGCAGTAGTTTTACTGGACATTGATATCGTGTTGCTACTTTGAACCAGTAGTTTTACTGTACATTGACTACTTTGAAGCAGTAGTTTTACTGGACATTGATATCGTGTTGCTACTTTGAAGCAGTAGTTTTACTGGACATTGACTATTTTGAAGCAGTAGTTTTACTGGACATTGACTACTTTGAAGCAGTAGTTTTACTGGACATTGATATTGTGTTTCTACTTTGAAGCAGTAGTTTTACTGGACATTGATATCATGTTGCTGCTTTGAAGCAGTAGTTTTACTGGACATTGATATCGTGTTGCTACTTTGAACCAGTAGTTTTACTGGACATTGACAACTTTGAAGCAGTAGTTTTAATGGACATTGATATCGTGTTACTACTTTGAAGCAGTAGTTTTACTGGACATTGACTACTTTGAAGCAGTAGTTTTACTGGACATTGATATCATGTTTCTACTATAAAGCAGTAGTTTTACTGGACATTGATATCGTGTTGCTACGTTGAAGCAGTAGTTTTACTGGACATTAATATTGTGCTGATACTTTGAAGCAGTAGTTTTACTGGACATTGATATCATGTTGCTACTTTGAAGCAGTAGTTTTACTGGACATTGATATCATGTTGATACTTTGAAACAGCAGTTTTACTGGACATTGATATTGTGTTGCCACTTTGAAGCAGTAGTTTTACTGGACATTGTTATCATGTTGCTACTTTGAAGCTGTAGTTTTACTGGACATTGATATCGCGTTGCTACTTTGAAGCAGTAGTTTTACTGGACAGTGATATTGTGTCGCTACTTTAAAGCAGAAGTTTTACTGGACATTGATATTGTGTTGCTACTTTGAAGCAGTAGTTTTACTGGACATTGTTATTGTGTTGATACTTTGAAGCAGTAGTTTTACTGAACATTGATATCACATTGCTACTTTCAAGCAGTAGTTTTACTGGACATTGACATCGTGTTGCTACTTTGAAGCAGAAGTTTTACTGGAGATTGACATTGTGTTACTACTTTGAACCAGTAGATTTACTGGACATTGACTACTTTGAAGCAGTAGTTTTGCTGGACATTGATATTGTGTTGCTACTTTCAAGCAGTAGTTTTACTTGACATTGATATTGTGTTGCTACTTTGAAGCAGTAGTTTTACTGGACATTGATATTGTGCTGCTACTTTGAAGCAGTAGTTTTACTGGACATTGATATCATGTTGCTACTTTGAAGCAGTAGTTTTACTGGACATTCATATCATGTTGCTACTTTGAAGCTGTAGTTTTACTGGACATTGATATCGTGTTGATACTTTGAAGCAGTAGTTTTACTGGACATTGATATTGTGTTGCTACTTTGAAGAAGTAGTTTTACTGGGCATTGATATTGTGTTGCTACTTTGAAGCAGTAGTTTTACTGGAGATTGATATCATGTTGCTACTTTGAAGCAGTAGTTTTACTGGACATTGATATCGTGTTGCTACTTTGAAGCTGTACTTTTACTGGACGTTGATATCATGTTGCTACTTTGTAGCAGTAGTTTTACTGGACATTGATATCATGTTGCTACTTTGAAGCAGTAGATTTACTGGACATTGATATTCTGTTGCTACTTTGAACCAGTAGTTTTACTGGACATTGACTACTTTGAAGCAGTAGTTTTACTGGACATTGATATCGTGTTGATACTTTGACGCAATAGTTTTACTGGACATTGATATCATGTTGCTACTTTGAATCAGTAGTTTTACTGGACATTGACTACTTTGAAGCAGTAGTTTTACCGGACATTGATACCGTGTTGCTACTTTGAAGCAGTAGTTTTACTGGACATTGATATCGTGTTGCTACTTTGAACCAGTAGTTTTACTGGACATTGACTACTTTGAAGCAGTAGTTTTACTGGACATTGACTACTTTGAAGCAGTAGTTTTACTGGACATTGATATCGTGTTGCTACTTTGAAGCAGTAGTTTTACTGGACATTGATATCGTGTTGCTACTTTCAAGCAGTAGTTTTACTGGACATTGACATGGTGTTGCTACTTTGAAGCAGTAGTTTTACTGGACATTGATATTGTGTTGTTACTTTGAAGCAGTAGTTTTACTGGACATCGACTACTTTAAAGCAGTAGTTTTACTGGACATTGATATCGTGTTGTTACTTTCAAGCAGTAGTTTTACTGGACATTGATATCGTGTTGCTACTTTGAAGCAGTAGTTTTACTGGACATTGATATTGTGTTGCTACATTGAAGCATTAGTTTTACTGGACATTGATATCGCATTGCTACTTTGAAGCAGTAAACACAAAATCACGGACATTGATGAACAAAACTGAAACCACTTTAATGCAGAAATGGTACAAACCAGGCTGATGCGATTTAGCGCTTTCTTTCACTTTATTTAAAATGTGAACTTCTTCAAGTTCACATTTTAAATAAAGTGAAAGAAAGCGCTAAATCGCATCAGCCTGGTTTGTACCATTTCTGCATTAAGCTGTGGTTTCAGTTTTGTTCATACTTTGAAGCAGTAGTTTTACTGGACATTGATATCGTGTTGCTACTTTGAACCAGTAGTTTTACTGGACATTGATATTGTGTTGCTACTTTGAACCAGTAGTTTAATGGACATTGATATCGTGTTGCTACTTTGAAGCAGTAGTTTTACTGGACATTGATACCGTGTTGCTACTTTGAAGCAGTAGTTTTACTGGACATTGATATTGTGTTGCTACTTTGAAGCAGTAGTTTTACTGGACATTGATATCGTGTTGCTACTTTGAAGCAGTAGTTTTACTTGACATTGACTACTTTGAAGCAGTAGTTTTACTGGACATTGATATCATGTTGCTACTTTGAAGCAGTAGTTTTACTGGACATTGATATTGTGTTGCTACTTTAAAGCAGTAGTTTTACTGGACATTGATATCGTGTTTCTACTTTGAAGCAGTAGTTTTACTGGACATTGATATCATGTTGGTACTTTGAAGCAGTAGTTTTACTGGACATTGATATCGTGTTGCTACTTTGAACCAGTAGTTTTACTGTACATTGACTACTTTGAAGCAGTAGTTTTACTGGACATTGATATCATGTTGCTACTTTGAAGCAGTAGTTTTACTGGACATTGACTATTTTGAAGCAGTAGTTTTACTGGACATTGACTACTTTGAAGCAGTAGTTTTACTGGACATTGATATTGTGTTTCTACTTTGAAGCAGTAGTTTTACTGGACATTGATATCATGTTGCTACTTTGAAGCAGTAGTTTTACTGGACATTGATATCGTGTTGCTACTTTGAACCAGTAGTTTTACTGGACATTGACAACTTTGAAGCAGTAGTTTTACTGGACATTGATATTGTGTTGCTACTTTGAAGCAGTAGTTTTACTGGACATTGACTACTTTGAAGCAGCAGTTTTACTGGACATTGATATCATGTTTCTACTATAAAGCAGTAGTTTTACTGGACATTGATATCGTGTTGCTACTTTGAAGCAGTAGTTTTACTGGACATTAATATCGTGTTGATACTTTGAAGCAGTAGTTTTACTGGACATTGATATCATGTTGCTACTTTGAAGCAGTAGTTTTACTGGACATTGATATCATGTTGATACTTTGAAACAGCAGTTTTACTAGACATTGATATTGTGTTGCCACTTTGAAGCAGTAGTTTTACTGGACATTGTTATCATGTTGCTACTTTGAAGCTGTAGTTTTACTGGACATTGATATCGCGTTGCTACTTTGAAGCAGTAGTTTTACTGGACAGTGATATCGTGTTGCTACTTTAAAGCAGAAGTTTTACTGGACATTGATATTGTGTTGCTACTTTGAAGCAGTAGTTTTACTGGACATTGTTATTGTGTTGATACTTTGAAGCAGTAGTTTTACTGAACATTGATATCACATTGCTACTTTCAAGCAGTAGTTTTACTGGACATTGACATCGTGTTGCTACTTTGAAGCAGAAGTTTTACTGGAGATTGACATTGTGTTACTACTTTGAACCAGTAGATTTGCTGGACATTGACTACTTTGAAGCAGTAGTTTTGCTGGACATTGATATTGTGTTGCTACTTTCAAGCAGTAGTTTTACTGGACATTGATATCGTGTTGCTACTTTGAAGCAGTAGTTTTACTGGACATTGATATTGTGCTGCTACTTTGAAGCAGTAGTTTTACTGGACATTGATATCATGTTGCTACTTTGAAGCAGTGGTTTTACTGGACATTCATATCATGTTGCTACTTTGAAGCTGTAGTTTTACTGGACATTGATATCATGTTGATACTTTGAAGCAGTAGTTTTACTGGACATTGATATCGTGTTGCTACTTTGAAGAAGTAGTTTTACTGGGCATTGATATCGTGTTGCTACTTTGAAGCAGTAGTTTTACTGGAGATTGATATGTTGCTACTTTGAAGCAGCAGTTTTACTGGACATTGATATCGTGTTGCTACTTTGAAGCTGTACTTTTACTGGACGTTGATATCGTGTTGCTACTTTGTAGCAGTAGTTTTACTGGACATTGATATCATGTTGCTACTTTGAAGCAGTAGATTTACTGGACATTGATATTCTGTTGCTACTTTGAACCAGTAGTTTTACTGGACATTGACTACTTTGAAGCAGTAGTTTTACTGGACATTGATATCGTGTTGATACTTTGACGCACTAGTTTTACTGGACATTGATATCGTGTTGCTACTTTGAACCAGTAGTTTTACTGGACATTGACTACTTTGAAGCAGTAGTTTTACTGGACATTGACTACTTTGAAGCAGTAGTTTTACTGGACATTGATATCGTGTTGCTACTTTGAAGCAGTAGTTTTACTGGACATTGATATTGTGTTGCTACTTTGAAGCAGTAGTTTTACTGGACATTGATATCATTTTGCCACTTTGAAGCAATAGTTTTACTGGACATTGATATCGTGCTGCTACTTTGAAGCAGTAGTTTTACTGGACATTGACTACTTTGAAGCAGTAGTTTTACTGGACATTGATATCGTGTTGCTACTTTGAAGCAGTAGTTTTACTGGACATTGATATCATATTGCTACTTTGAAGCAGTAGTTTTAGTGGGCATTGATATTGTGTTGCTACTTTGAAGCTGTAGTTTTACTGGACATTGGTATCATGTTGCTACTTTGAACCAGTAGTTTTACTGGACATTGATATCATGTTGCTACTTTGAACCAGTAGTTTTACTGGACATTGATATCGTGTTGCTACTTTGAACCAGTAGTTTTACTGGACATTGACTACTTTGAAGCAGTAGTTTTACTGGACATTGACTACTTTGAAGCAGTAGTTTTACTGGACATTGATATCGCGTTGCTACTTTGAAGCAGTAGTTTTACTGGACATTGATATCGTGTTGCGACTTTGAAGCAGCAGTTTCACTTGACATTGATGTCGTGTTGTTACTTTGAAGCAGTAGTTTTACTGGACATTGATATCGAGTTGCTACTTTGAAGCAGTAGTTCTACTGGACATTGATATCGTGTTCCTACTTTGAACCAGTAGTTTTACTGGACATTGACTACTTTGAAGCAGTAGTTTTACAGGACATTGATATCATGTTGCTACTTTGAAGCAGTAGTTTTACTGGACATTGATATAGTGTTGCTGCTTTGAAGCAGTAGTTTTACTGGGCATTGATATGGTGTTACTACTTTGAAGCAGTAGTTTTAATGGACATTGATATTGTGTTTCTACTTTGAACCAGTAGTTTTACTGGACATTGACTACTTTGAAGCAGTAGTTTTACTGGACATTGATATTGTGTTGCTACTTTGAAGCAGTAGTTTTACTGGACATTGATATCGTGTTGCTACTTTGAAGCAGTAGTTTTACTGGACATTGATATCATGTTGCTACTTTGAAGCTGTAGTTTTACTGGACATTGATATCGTGTTGCTACTTTGAAGCAGTAGTTTTACTGGACATTGATATTGTGTTGCTACTTTGAAGCAGTAGTTTTACTGGACATTGATATTGTGTTGCTACTTTGAAGCAGTAGTTTTACTGGACATTGATATCATGTTGCTACTTTGAAGCAGTAGTTTTACTGGACATTGATATCATGTTGCTACTTTGAAGCAGTAGTTTTACTGGACATTGATATCATGTTGCTACTTTGAAGCAGTAGTTTTACTGGACATTGATATCATGTTGCTACTTTGAAGCAGTAGTTTTACTGGACATTGATATCGTGTTGCTACTTTGAAGCAGTAGTTTTACTGGACATTGATATCATGTTGCTACTTTGAAGCAGAAGTTTTACTGGACATTGGTATAGTGTTGCTACTTTGAAGCAGTAGTTTTACTGGACATTGATATCGTGTTGCTACTTTGAAGCAGTAGTTTTACTGGACATTGATATCGTGTTGCTACTTTGAAGCAGTAGTTTTACTGGACATTGATATCATGTTGCTACTTTGAAGCAGTAGTTTTACTGGACATTGATATTGTGTTGCTACTTTGAAGCAGTAGTTTTACTGGACATTGATATCGTGTTGCTACTTTGAAGCAGTAGTTTTACTGGACATTGATATTGTGTTGCTACTTTGAAGCAGTAGTTTTACTGGACATTGATATCGTGTTGCTACTTTGAAGCAGTAGTTTTACTGGACATTGATATCGTGTTGCTACTTTGAAGCAGTAGTTTTACTGGACATTGATATTGTGTTGCTACTTTGAAGCAGTAGTTTTACTGGACATTGATATCGTGTTGCTACTTTGAAGCAGTAGTTTTACTGGACATTGATATCATGTTGCTACTTTGAAGCAGTAGTTTTACTGGACATTGATATTGTGTTGCTACTTTGAAGCAGTAGTTTTACTGGACATTGATATCATGTTGCTACTTTGAACCAGTAGTTTTACTGGACATTGATATCGTGTTGCTACTTTGAAGCAGTAGTTTTACTGGACATTGATATCGTGTTGCTACTTTGAAGCAGTAGTTTTACTGGACATTGATATTGTGTTGCTACTTTGAAGCAGTAGTTTTACTGGACATTGATATCGTGTTGCTACTTTGAAGCAGTAGTTTTACTGGACATTGATATTGTGTTGCTACTTTGAAGCAGTAGTTTTACTGGACATTGATATCGTGTTGCTACTTTGAAGCAGTAGTTTTACTGGACATTGATATCGTGTTGCTACTTTGAAGCAGTAGTTTTACTGGACATTGATATCATGTTGCTACTTTGAAGCAGTAGTTTTACTGGACATTGATATCGTGTTGCTACTTTGAAGCAGTAGTTTTACTGGACATTGATATTGTGTTGCTACTTTGAAGCAGTAGTTTTACTGGACATTGATATTGTGTTGCTACTTTGAAGCAGTAGTTTTACTGGACATTGATATCGTGTTGCTACTTTGAAGCAGTAGTTTTACTGGACATTGATATCGTGTTGCTACTTTGAAGCAGTAGTTTTACTGGACATTGATATTGTGTTGCTACTTTGAAGCAGTAGTTTTACTGGACATTGATATCGTGTTGCTACTTTGAAGCAGTAGTTTTACTGGACATTGATATCATGTTGCTACTTTGAAGCAGTAGTTTTACTGGACATTGATATCGTGTTGCTACTTTGAAGCAGTAGTTTTACTGGACATTGATATTGTGTTGCTACTTTGAAGCAGTAGTTTTACTGGACATTGATATCGTGTTGCTACTTTGAAGAAGTAGTTTTACTGGACACTGATATTGTGTTTCTACTTTGAAGCAGTAGTTTTACTGGACATTGATATTGTGTTGCTACTTTGAAGCAGTAGTTTTACTGGACATTGATATCGTGTTGCTACTTTGAAGCAGTAGTTTTACTGGACATTGATATTGTGTTGCTACTTTGAAGCAGTAGTTTTACTGGACATTGATATCATGTTGCTACTTTGAAGCAGTAGTTTTACTGGACATTGATATCGTGTTGCTACTTTGAAGCAGTAGTTTTACTGGACATTGATATCATGTTGCTACTTTGAAGCAGTAGTTTTACTGGACATTGATATTGTGTTGCTACTTTGAAGCAGTAGTTTTACTGGACATTGATATTGTGTTGCTACTTTGAAGCAGTAGTTTTACTGGACATTGATATTGTGTTGCTACTTTGAAGCAGTAGTTTTACTGGACATTGATATCGTGTTGCTACTTTGAAGCAGTAGTTTTACTGGACATTGATATCATGTTGCTACTTTGAAGCAGTAGTTTTACTGGACATTGATATCATGTTGCTACTTTGAAGCAGTAGTTTTACTGGACATTGATATCGTGTTGCTACTTTGAAGCAGTAGTTTTACTGGATATTGGCTACTTTGAAGCAGTAGTTTTACTGGACATTGATATTGTGTTGCTACTTTGAAGCAGTAGTTTTACTGGACATTGATATCGTGTTGCTACTTTGAAGCAGTAGTTTTACTGGACATTGATATCGTGTTGCTACTTTGAAGCAGTAGTTTTACTGGACATTGATATCGTGTTGCTACTTTGAAGCAGTAGTTTTACTGGACATTGATATCGTGTTGCTACTTTGAAGCAGTAGTTTTACTGGACATTGATATTGTGTTGCTACTTTGAAGCAGTAGTTTTACTGGACATTGATATCATGTTGCTACTTTGAAGCAGTAGTTTTACTGGACATTGATATTGTGTTGCTACTTTGAAGCAGTAGTTTTACTGGACATTGATATCGTGTTGCTACTTTGAAGCAGTAGTTTTACTGGACATTGATATTGTGTTGCTACTTTGAAGCAGTAGTTTTACTGGACATTGATATTGTGTTGCTACTTTGAAGCAGTAGTTTTACTGGACATTGATATCATGTTGCTACTTTGAAGCAGTAGTTTTACTGGACATTGATATCGTGTTGCTACTTTGAAGCAGTAGTTTTACTGGACATTGATATCGTGTTGCTACTTTGAAGCAGTAGTTTTACTGGACATTGATATTGTGTTGCTACTTTGAAGCAGTAGTTTTACTGGACATTGATATCGTGTTGCTACTTTGAAGCAGTAGTTTTACTGGACATTGATATTGTGTTGCTACTTTGAAGCAGTAGTTTTACTGGACATTGATATTGTGTTGCTACTTTGAAGCAGTAGTTTTACTGGACATTGATATCGTGTTGCTACTTTGAAGCAGTAGTTTTACTGGACATTGATATCATGTTGCTACTTTGAAGCAGTAGTTTTACTGGACATTGATATCGTGTTGCTACTTTGAAGCAGTAGTTTTACTGGACATTGATATCATGTTGCTACTTTGAAGCAGTAGTTTTACTGGACATTGATATCGTGTTGCTACTTTGAAGCAGTAGTTTTACTGGACATTGATATTGTGTTGCTACTTTGAAGCAGTAGTTTTACTGGACATTGATATCGTGTTGCTACTTTGAAGCAGTAGTTTTACTGGACATTGATATCGTGTTGCTACTTTGAAGCAGTAGTTTTACTGGACATTGATATTGTGTTGCTACTTTGAAGCAGTAGTTTTACTGGACATTGATATCTGT
>NC_056745.1:48150396-48187896 GCF_019279795.1 Protopterus annectens
AAGCAGTAGTTTTACTGGACATTGATATCGTGTTGCTACTTTGAAGCAGTAGTTTTACTGGACATTGATATCGTGTTGCTAATTTGAAGCAGCAGTTTTACTGGACATTGATATTGTGTTGCTACTTTGAAGCAGTAGTTTTACTGGACTTTGATATCGTGTTGCTAATTTGAAGCAGTCGTTTTACTGGACATTGATATTGTGTTGCTACTTTGAAGCAGAAGTTTTACTGGACATTGGTATTGTGTTGCTACTTTGAAGCTGTAGTTTTACTGGACATTGATATTGTGTTGCTACTTTGAAGCAGTAGTTTTACTGGACACTGATATCGTGTTGCTACTGTGAAGCAGTACAGACTACAATTGCATCAACGATGTTGTCTACACCATTTAGCCATTTAAATATATTAGTCAGATATCTCTATAACACTTCTGGACCTGACAGGACTCAGCATGGAAACCTTAGAATCAGCCAAGAGATGTATTGAATGTGCATATTATGGAAACAGATTTTCCTTAGCAGAATCATTAGTATGAAATTTGCAGCATAAAGCTACAACTTCTTATATTGTATGAGGGAGATGGTGTTCCTTTTCTTGAGGGTCCATGCATATCAATAACATTTGTTTTACCACTGTTACTATCCAGTTCACCCATTCAGTTCATGTGTTTTCATAGTGCATATATTTTCACTCTAATACCATCTCTCCTGGTACTGATTTATTCTACTCTGTGACAAACTGAATTACTACTCAAATGCCTCTGCTGGATTCTCTAAAAATATCCTTGCACGTGTTCATATTCTTACAGCGGTCTTTCTCGTACGATAAGATTCATACTTTTGATTTGACACTTCATTTCTAATATGGCCTCTTGTCATTAGTTATTACGTCAATACAACATGGATTCTGTCAATAATACTAAGCTCCTTGCAAGCATTATCTGAAACAATCCTGTGTTGGATTGTGACTGACTGTGCAATTGCCTGGTAAGAGAACATTTATTTTCACCTCTGTTTCACTGTTTGCAGGGAGAAAGGGGTAGCTTGTAGAGAGGAAGATTTACTTTAATTTATTTTCTTGTTTTATGTTTAATTTTCACTGTTTGTTTTTAGAAATAGATTTTAGGCTGGTAAACTCTAGCCATCCCAAGAGGCTTAGTCAGCTATAAATTCAGACAGACTGCAGACAGGACAACCCAGAGCTTATCAGAAACCTGTGTTAGTTTGGTGATTTTTTGATCTTTACTGTTATAACAAGGTATGACTGTGAGCGGAAGTGGGTGTAAGGGAAATCCAGGTTTTGTGTGACTGGCACAACTGAAACTTTAGGTCAGAGTAACAGCTTTATTGTACTTAATTTATTATTTAGTTTTATATTGTTTGTGTGATTTTTCTCATAGAAGTTGACTTAAAATCTCTTTGAATTCTGTGGTAACTGATTTTGATTATTCTTTTCTTTTAGAATTCTTTATTCATCTGTACCTGAAAACGGATTCCTTAAATGAGTATGCCATTAATGATTTGTTAAAGCAAAAGTGTCTTGCACAGTGTAGTAAATCCTAAGTATATTTAAAAGTAATAACTCAAATCACTGGTGACCTGTGTTCCCCATATCAAACGCTGCAGGATTCACTTACCAGTATTAGTAGTAAATCTAGACTTACTGATGATGATTGTACTTTTGCAACTGACACAGCTTGGAAAACTGTTGTTACCTATATTAATGACTGGACTCAGGAGATAAATAATGTTAGGGAAATTGCAAATAGAACACATTTAGGAAAAATGTGTCTGTTGTCAATAAAGATTACTGAGCCTTTATTAAATATATTGCCGAAAACAAGTTTGGAATTCAGGACACAAGTATTCAGCAATCTGAGGATTCAGAGCATACAGAAGGAAATAAATAAAGGAAGGAAGACGTTCACAACAAATAAGGAAGAAAAAGAAACTGACTAATGTCTCTAATTCATATTAAAAAAGACACTGCTTTGTTATGAAGCACACAGCTTCAAAGTAACAACACAATATCAATGTCCAGTCAAACAATAACATTGTTCTGTCAAACAACTTTCTGTCTACAGAAATAAAAATCATAATTTTTCCAAAAGAGAAGGTAGAAAAAAGAGGCAAGGGGCAGGTGAATAGGAATAAATCAAAATAGAACTTAGAAGGATTGAAGAATATTACTGTTAAAAAAAAAAAAAGAGGAGAAAGACTGAAGTTGACAACATGGCTCAAGCTGTGGATGTACAAAGCCAGCTGGATGAGAACCACATGTGATATTTACCAAGAATCATCCTTGAACGTTGTACATGTTTCATATGCCAAAAATTGATTAGCTTATTAAGGATTTGTTTTGCTAGGGATAAATAGACCATGCTACTTGGATGTTTTTACAGACCAAATTTCCCAATGTGCCTTCTATCTTTGGTCTTCCAAAAATTCATAAGGACTTGATTGATCTCCCTATGAGGCCAATTGTGAATGTTGGGAAATCTAGGATACACTCTTTGACCAGATATATTTACAGTAAACTCAAACACTTGAAAGTTTTGAACATCTTTGTGTAGATTTGTGGGATTTCCTTTTGAAACTTAGAAAGGTTGTTTATTCTGAAAATATTATATTTGTAACTGTGAATGTAGTGAACTTTTTAATGTGGTACCTCATGACACAAGTTTAGAATGGTTCCATGATTTTTTACTGGGATCTACTGGTTTCAAAAATGATGACATTTATACCCTAGACATCTTGACTGAGCTTGTGCTTAAAAATAATTTTGTCTTTTTTGATGGACAGTAGTTTTTACAGAAAATGGATGCGGCTATGGGGCAGCTTGTGCCCCCATATTTGCTAACATCATTATCTTGCAGTGGGAGAAGAAATACCTATTTGAAAAATTTAGTCCACCACCATGGGATGTATATGTACAGTTTTTAGACTATGTGTTTATGGTTTGGAACAAACCAATAGGTGACATAGAGAAATTTGTTCAGTATCTGAACACCACTACATCTTTTTTGAGATTAAGTTTTTTTTTTATAATAGTACATCTATTAACTATTTTGATGTTGAAATTTCCAAGGACATACGGAACAGAAGATTGGTTAGTAATATCTTCAGTTTACAGAAAAAAAGGTATAATTTTTCCAAAAGAGAAGGTAGAAAAAAGAGGCAAGGAGCAGGTGAAAAGGATGAAATCAAAATAGAACTTAGAAGGATTGAAGAAAATTACTGTAAGAAAAAAAAGAGGAGAAAGACCGAAGTTGACAACATGGCACAAGCTGTGGATGTACCAAGCCAGCTGGATGAGAACCGTATATTTACAAATTTAATGAGCAACGAAAACAGTGGGATTAATAAGACTAATTGTGATGTAGATCGTTCCTTTGTAACATCTGACAGAGCAGATATTACTGAATTAGAAGTTGAAGATTCTTCAGGTCAGATCAGAAGTGGTATACTTGTAATAGGAGATTCAATTATTAAAGAAACTGATACTTACATTTGCAGAGAAGATAATTAACATCAAATAGTCTTATGTTTTCCAGGAGGACAGGATGTGACAAAGGCCTTAGAATGTCTAAATATAAGGAAGTATGGAGTTGCTTTTATTCCTGTTGGTACAAATGATCTCATCTGCAAGGACTCTGATTATTAGTAGGGAACGTCCAGCCCTCTTAAATAGCATAAGTTGTACAAGTGTTGGGGTGTATTTTTCAGAAAATCACACACAGAAATGAGAGTCAGGTCACAGTGAATGAAAAGATTTTTGGGTAAATACCTACATGAAAAGATGGCCTATTTTAAATAATGGAAACGTGGCTCGACAGGATGGTGTGCACTTGTCAAGACCAGCGAAGAGAATGTGGCAAGTTTGGAAAGAGAAGTTGTTTGAATGCAAACAAAAATGTTTAGCATCAGGATTTAGGCAAACAGCATCAGGAGGATTTATTTCCATAAAAACAAGATAATTAAGTTGAGATACAAAAATATAAGACATGGAAAACTGAAATAAAAAGGCTGGACAAACAAATTAAACATAGTGTGAGACAAGATCAAGAAAAATTTGAAGAAAATATATATAAAGATATTGAGCATGACAGGAGACCATTTTACAGATACATAAGATGTGGCAGGACCAGAGACATACAAATTGATAAACTGTGTGTAGATTCTAAAATTTATTGTCAGACACAGCAGATTATAGATAAATTTGTTAAAACGCATGCAAAACAGTTTGGCTCCACAAAGGAGGTAATACATTGTCCAAGTAACATCTATGTAACCTCAGATACTGAAAATCAAATTAGATTATATTGAAAATGAGATATGCAAACTGGATCTAAACAAAGCACAGGGAGGAGCTACAATTAGTAATAATTACCTGAGAACACTTTGGCATGAACTGACAGTACCATTATATTTGTTATTCACTAGGCCATTTAAATATGGAGAGGTTCTTCAAGTTTGGAGACATGCACTTGTTAAACCTATATTTAAGGGAAAGGGGAGTAGGACAAACCTAGAGTCATACAGACACATACATTTACTTTCACGTTGTGGAAAAAATGGAGAAGGTTATTTTGAATAAAATCTTGTCAGAAATGGAACAGTTGGGACTTAAAACCACACATCAGCATGCATATGTTGAAAATCATCATCTATAATATGATGTTCGAAAACAATATAATAACATCTATAAATTGTGCTGTGATGTAATATATATAGACTTAACTTCAGTGTTTGATAGAGTCATACACAAAATACTGATCAATAAATTAGAACTAGGCATTGATGTACTCTTTATAAGATGAATAGCTGCATGGCTTACAAACAGGACATGGCAAGTATCACACGGCAATTAGACAAGTGAAATTCTAGGCTACAGTCATGGTGTGTCATAGGGCTCTGTCCTAGGCCCTTACTTGTTTAGGTTTTATGTTTCAGAGCTATCTTTTTCATCTGAGGTGTACTAAAGTCTGTATGCAGATGACTTGAAAATGGGTAAATTGATTACATGTATTACAGACAGGGCATGTCTGCAAAAGAATTTAACTAAATTGCTCATTTGGGCCTAACAGAATAATATGCTCATTAATACATCAAAAACTAATCATATGAGATTTTCTAAGACATATATTGAAAGGTGAATATTTAATACAGCTCACAGTGATTGAAAATGTAGACTCATTTAAGGACCTGAGTATATGGGTAGCTCCAGCTATGAGTTTTTCTACTCATATCTTCCAATTGGTTATTGATAGTTAGAACTATAATTATGTATAAAAGATGTATAAAGTCTAGGAAATCACAAATGATGAAAGCATTGTTTATTAGTTACATTAGAGCCAAACCTGAGCATGGAATAACAGTATGGAAACATTATAAAAACATAAGCATGAGTACATTGGAAAGAGTACAGCAGAAATATACCAAGATAAGTCATGGATGTGAAAATGTCAGTTATTATGAAAGAGTAAAATATTTCAACTTGTATAGTGTCTTATTTAGGTATTTAAGAGGAGACCTTATTCAGGTATATAGGGCAATTAGAAACAACTACCTCTGGGCACGTTTCACATTATCAAAAAGTAGTATAGAATTATCAGACAGCCTAGGCAGAAGATTATATATGAATGAGAGGTGTACTAATTGGTTCTCTGAGAGAGTATCTGGTACATGGAATGGGCTACCAAATTACAATAAACAAGCACTAGTTTAGCTAGTTTTAAGAACAACCTGTACACTTATTATGGGGATAACTATTTTGGTATATAGACAGACTAGAAGAGCATTATGGCCCATGCCTAAAATAGTTGTGTATATGTAACACATCTGATTGGCTTAACTGAGCTTGCAGTGACATAAACTGAAACAAAAGCTTGTACGTTTTTTAGATTCACATACACAACCCAGCCAGATTTGACCCAAAGTTTTAATTTATACATTGAATTAAAAATGTAAGCATGCAGACCTGAGCAGTCTGCTGTTAGCACAGTACTTTGAATGCAGTTTCAGAAAAGATAGTGCATTCAGCCACTGTAATTAACATGAATACCACACACATGCATTTAATCAATATCTTTACATCACTGCTACTTCACTTTTACTAGTTATATCACTGTTTAAAGTAAATATTATATTCACTGCACACTGTTGCATACTGTCAGTAAACATTTCATACTATATTCACTGCACACAGCTGTATACTGTCAGTAAACATTTCATATTACATTCACTGCACACAGTTGTATACTGTCAGTAAACATTTCATACTATATTCACTGCACACAGTTGTATCCTGTCAGTAAACATTTCATATTACATTCACTGCACACAGTTGTATACTGTCAGTACACATTTCATCACTACGCTATTTGCTTAAAATATATTTACATTCTGCAGTAACATGTTACAGTATTTTGCTTTTTATGGGCTCTTACAAAAAGACTACAAACTCCACACAAAACGTATAAGACTTTGTAAAGTACATTGCGGCATACTTTTATATGACAGTAGTCACATTTCTTACACTGGGTGTAGTTTCTGCCTACCTGTTTTATTGCCAAGTGTTGTAGTTTCTGCCATATGCTTACCGACATTTTCACACAAAGTAGTTTAACAGTTTTAAGCCCTGTTTTGTTCTGCTTCTTACTCGCCTTTAAGCTAAATATTAGAATATACACTCATTCTGCACATATCAATAGCTTTTTTTCCAATATTAGATCTGCTTCCTTTAACGGTGTGCCTCTGGCCTGATCATTTATGATTGAACACCTAAATTTCTGCTTTTGACTACAGAATCATTTAAGCTGAAATACTCACAGTCCTGTTTTGTGGGCTTATGTATCAACTGACTTCTGTTACAGTAAAAAGTCAGTAAAAAAATAAATGTTTTGTGTATAGTGATTTTTTTTATTTTTTTTTTCTCTCACAGAATGCTTTCAGTTTAAATTTTAGTATTAAAATGTTTCCACTCTCTTCCTCTACAAGGCTGAACATGTTAGATAGAGTAGATGCCCTCTTATAAGGCCACTCTTTAACCGGTCTCCTCTTTAACCAGCCATCAAATTTCTGCCATAGCCCTAGCAAAAGACAACCGAGAATAGCAACACTTCCTCCTCCTCCAGGGTTAAATAAAGATAGACATTTGAGTTTTAGACTTTATATTCATTAGAAAAATGCATACTAACACAAATCGTGTTATTCTAACTGATTTATAGTCTATAAATGCTATTTTGTATGCTTTTCCTGATTAACCAGCCATTCGTTTATCCAGTCTAAGGTCTGGTCCCAGCGAGACCGGATAAGAAGGCGTCTACTGTACTTTATTGTTACCTCCCGTGTAACATGATAGAACATTGCACATTGTATTTTTTCTTGTTTTTCAACAAATCTACTTTCAAAATGTTGAAATGAAAGTTTCCAGCTTTCAGGGAAATTTCCATGCAAGTTTACAGCTGATAGTGGTTGCAGTGATTTCATCTTGAGCCAAAAATTGAAGAAACAGTGCTGCAACACTGTGATAGCCAAGTGGCGTAAAAAAAAAAAGTAAAATGAATAAATGAAAAATTAGATCTGATCTTTAAATTAATAAAAACAAAGTCTATTTTTATACAAATTATAAAAAAATGTGAAAATAATTTTACTTTTTTTTTCCCGGTTTCAGAATACGAGAGATTCGGCATGTGGGTCAGTAGAACCATGCAACCACTTTATTATAGGGCATAACCAAAAATGTAGTTTCTGGTGACCAACCAACTAAATGTATAACAGAATTTTTTTTATTTTGACACCATGTCTTTCCTGTCACTTTTTTTCTGATGCCATGGCATAGCTATAACTAAATAAAACTTACAACCTGTCAGGTATAGCCAAGTAAGGACGTTGACACTCTTCAGTCCTGACACCACGACACTTTGCTACAGAATAACTCCAGCAGATGAATCACACACAATACACAACAGTCCCATTAACACTAATTCCCTGAGAGGAATATATTCACAATTCACATTTTGCCATATGTGACAGGTGTGATCACCTACTTGACAGATACATGTGCACGCTTTCACTAAGTTTCCTGTCTTTCTTCACGAAGTACAATGACATTCATAATATCTATACATAGGCCTGATCAGATCGTAAAGTGTTGTATTTCTGTATATTCATTTTTGTTTATTGTGAAGTATTCTTCAGTTGATGTGTAATGCCCTGCCAGTATATGGCTCTGTTTTGTTTCTTTGACCGACTGAGCATATAGAGGAAATTTAAATCACTACTCTGCCTACACATGATATTCAAGAAAATATTGATGGACGTAACCCTAGGTATATAAACTAAATGTATAAGTCTTTTTCACATATCAGTGAAAGTAAAAAGTCAAAACAGATGCAGAAAAGGCCCAGTCAGAAAGACCCTGGCAAAACACAGAAATATTGGCACAAAGATATTTGCAGACCTTTCTTTTTATCACGTAAGATATGTAAATTAACCATCTGAAAATTAAAATGTTTCAGGAGTCTGGCTCACAAATGCTCAAGAATATGTATTTTTAATAATGTTTTCAAATCAAAACAACCATACTCCATGAGATAAGGACACTTATTTTTGTGTTCTTATCCCTCACTACCGCATGCTTATGCTCTGAAGCATGCTCAAACTACTAGGTTGCAGTTTTCCCTCTAACAATGAGGTTATTTGGGGAACTAGAGCATTACTTCATGCCATCATTCTGTAAGGCTCTTCAGAGCTGATTGGTATATTGCCTTTGTGAGAAATGAAAAAGTCCTATATTTAAAAGACCAGTTGTTACACAGATGAATGACATCGAACTTTCATTCAGATGCAGAAGGGATGAAGCTATTTGCTTTCAGGTGAGTTAATAATATAACAGATGTGACAGGATAGTAATTTGTGACAAACAGAAATGTGTTTATTATAACCAGATCTGAATACTACAACTTCTGAGTTGTGAATAATAGCAATATTTTTATATCACAGTCAACAAGTGATTGCTTGCTACAATATCTCATTGCTTTTGCACTGTGATGTATTTGGTAAGTTGGAAATATTATCTAAATATTACCTGAAGCTGATATAATTTTTTCAGCAGGAACATACGTGTTTGGATCGTGTACATTCAGACTCTGCATTTTGAAAATGATGCTTTTATCCAAATTCACCAAAAGGATACACAGATTATTATTATTATTTTTGTTCAGAAGAACAAGTATTTTCCTTTTCTCCAGTATATGCAAACCTCATAGGTGAAGTAGCAGGAGGTAAAAGACACAATAGCGTATATGTTTTTTTTTGTGGGGGGGTGACCGCTCCTTACATAAAATAGTTATTTTGGACAAATGTGAATTCCTGATTTTCTCATCATAGTTTTTGTACACTCAAGGTAAAATGTTCAGTACTTTTGCAGAGATTCCCTTAATCTGACATTATTTAATGTATAAGACATACTTTCATGTTATCCAATCTTAACTGCTGCAGTTAGAGATGTTGTTGTAAGTTAGGCAGCCACTTGCAGCAGATACAGAATGCAGTAACTTCATTGACTTTGCTTGATCAAGTTAATTTGCTCAGGTCGATTCAATCCATTACATCTACATTGACAGCTAATTGCATCTGCATTGGTTAGGTCTTGGCTATTTAGAAATCTCTAGAAGCTTTGTGTTTTTTTCTTTTCCTCCATTCTGGTAGGGACCTTTGACTTCCTTAAAAGGACATGTGATTAAAGGACAGAGCAAAACATCTGCATGATATAAACTACCATGAGGCAACTTGAATCAAATGACATTGTCTGACATTCACAGAAATGTGAGCACAAGGTGAAAGGATCGACTAATGTATAGGACAGTTTTAAAGCTCTGTATTTCGTTCATACTTCAAAGGTCATTACTTAGCAAGTGTCCTTTGTACAAGGCAGAGTAATGAGAAAATCAATACAGTTAACTTGATTAAACAGCAAGCTTGAATGTGTTCTTTACAAATTATTCATTTTAGACGGGCCAGCAGTGTATGCAATCTTATTCTTTCTAATGGCTTTGGATGAGTACTGCCTGCATTTATTAGTGGGAAACCATGGCTCCATCTGAACTTTCAACTATAGTTTAATTAGAAATGCCAGGGACAAGGTGGAGCCGTTAGGCAGCAAGGGCAGTAAATTAACACTTTTTTTCAGGAAAATTAAAATGAAAGCAGCACAGAGTGAGAGTTCTATAGAATACAGGAAAACTAAAATCCCACTGGATATTAATGAATAGAAAATAGCTTATATGCAAAACTAAGGTTATATCGTACCTGCATGTTTTGCAACTGACATGAGGTCTTAAAGTTTTAATTTAAAATCATATAATTTGCATTCCTTTCTAAGGAAGTGGTAAATATAACATTTTATATTAAAAACTACAGTTATTACTTCTTCGGCACGTCCACACATGACTAGCTCATAAATGGGTCATTCTAAGTTCTACGCTAACAGTATTAGGATTCTTTATGCTTTTGTATCCACATAAGTTGCAAGATGAGTTGACCTAATGTTGTTAATGCTATTTTTTTTTCCTTTTGATCTTCTATTTGTAATTGCTGTTCTATTTATGCTATAACCAAGTCATGAGTTTAAAGAGATCCTAGTGGTCTAGGTTACATAAACCCACAAATATAGTGTACTAAGTTTTATACCACAGTTTTACTCTGGCATTCTAGCTCTAACAGTTTCACAGCTCCTGCTATCACTTACGCAGCTGCATTCTAACCATTACTTTCTATATATGCTCTCTTATTTCTTAAAATGTATTTTTCATTCGTAAGTTCTTAACTATCCTAAATAATTTGTAGAATAAATGTAGAGACCTGTGTAAAAGGCTACAAAGGACTCACAAATTAATTGACATAGATGGTTTACATACATTAAATTGGTGAATGCTAATGTACTTTATTCATGCAATTACAGTAACAGAAAAATGTGATACCAAGACCTAAATTCCAATCCTTAAGTTGAAGACTTGAACATTTAACAGTTGCTAATAAAATGTGTAAAGCTGCTAAACTTGTTTTACAATTATAAAGGAAGCTAGTAGTTTGTTATTCCACAGAAATGTGCCAATGCTTTGAAATGTGAATTTAATTATTATAGAGAGATGCAATGATAAGTTGCTGGATTAGAGCCTGGGTCTAAGACTTTATATAATTACTCAAGATTAAGGCTGCAGTGGCTGCATAAGTGAGTTAAACAAGCCAGTGATGCTATATCAATACTGTTCTGCAAGTAACTGAGTCTGGAGATCGAAAACATATGCCAGGGAGTCATGGACTGTACTTGTATGATAGCTCAGGTGTCATGCAACTACCAAAATATATGTTTTATAAAGCTTATTATTAATGGACGCAAAAACTAATGCTTACTGGCTAAAACCTATGGTATACTGTGGGAAACTAGTATGGCCCAGAAAGTAATTTGGGTGGAAGCTTGCAACATTGGTGTAATGGTTGTGTACCTCACCATGATGCCTGTGACCAATGCTTGATAAGAAGCTGAGAAGATGGAGGGATGAAGAGACTGCTGTTAGTTTCACATCAGTACTGCCCCCTCGTGAATGTTGTTGGAAGTGATGCAGACATGCCAGAGTCTTGGAAGCACAACATACATCTGTGAGAGCAAAATATGAGTTGGACTGAAGTCATATTACTTGCTAGACCATACAAATGGAACAGTAAAAATTAAGCAATTAAACAAACAAGTAAATGAAAGCATACTTCAAAATGATATCAGCCTTCAATGGGAATGGAAATTATGCATATATTCTTAGCAGTTTCTGCATTCTAAATAGTATCTTGAGTCTGGACTGATGCACTCTACATAATCACTATGGCTTCTCTATATGAGGAAAACCTGAATGATATGTAAAATATCTTCAATTAACTTGAAAGATGTACACAATGGTTAAGGTGTTTGCCTTACAAACACAAGGTGCGGGGTTTGAGTCTCACAAGGGATAATTGGCTAGGCTTAAAATGGTTCGCAAGGGCAGTTAGCTTAGTGCTAATCTATGAACCTATGAACCTATGAACAAAAAGACAATATTTGTTCCTGGAGAAAGGAGTGAACATGCAGAGATTACTAATTCAGAATGGGACAGATAACATATGGGAGGTGTTAACCTCCATCTCAGTCTCTTTAGGACTTTAATGTTGGGAAATAATTTCCTTTAAGATACTTAGATACACTGTTTGTTAACACAGACCTCAGCAGGCCAAAACCAAGTAAAAGGAGAAGAGATAAACAAATAATCTACCATTACTTAGTCCCATACGGAAAAAAGATAAGCCTGAGGTTTTCCATTCTTCTCACTAATCTGGCTTTATTTATCTTAGATAAGCATTTTCATCCAAAGACTTCCTAAAACAAAGTCCTTAAATAAGTATTCTTTTTATATGGTTTTGAAGGACTTGAGTATGCTCTGCTATCTCACCTCCACCGGCAGTCAATTCTGTGTTGTTGGGCTTATTTTACAGAAAGCTCTTTCATCTGTGGATGTTTTGAAACAGGGTCCAACAAGTAAAATATTTTCTTCCTGTTTCTCAATTGCATAGTTCTGTTGCTTAATCTAAAGTTTTGTCTCCAGGAGCAGAGCATGTCCCATTTGTATTTTTTTGTTTTTTGTTAAACGCCTTTATTACATTATCACTTTAAACATTGGCACATACTTTCATACGAAAAAAAACAAACCATATAAACATGTTTTCATTTACGTACATTATACTTTACACATATGCTTTCTTTCTTTTTAACAACTATAATTTAGTCCAACAGTACATACATTGCTGAATTCCTACCTTTGCTTAAACTTCACTCCTGTTTCTGAACATTATTCTGCATGTATTGTTCCCACCAATTCCATTTATTTCTATGTAATTTGCTCTTTCACCTTTCTGAAAATCTCCTTGTTGTTAAAACGGGATAGTTAGTAGGGTATATAAAACATTGCATGATAACTTTAAGAATCAATCAGAGAAGATCACAAAAGATTGGGAAGAGATACTGGATAATCAATTTACTAGTTGGATGAATTCACTAATTAATGGTATTGTAGGTGACACAGAAAACCAAAATGGCGAGGTGTTTTTTTTTTTTTTCTGATAACACCAGATAACAGTTTTTGAAGGAAAGTGCTAATATGTAAATGGCAAGTCAATGGAGCTGAAACACTATGGTCCAGATTCATGAATAGCGACACCAAGTGCAGCTATCGTGTATGTGGTATGGCACACCAGACACATAATAGCAGGCTATTTGGTGTTCATTAAATGGCTCTACACTTAGTTTCGAGCTGTAAAACAAGGATAAATGCCAGAATATGCGAATGAAAGTGTAAGCAGTCAAATCATATGCTAATTAATCAATCCAACATGGGAGAACTATTCAGGAATCTATAAAGCAATCGTATGCATGCAGTGTAGCCATTTGCCCTGAAATCCATAACTCTTTGGAATACAATCACGATTATACTTAGTGAAAGAAAAAAACATGTTAGCAGTTGCTGTGACCATCATTACCCTGTATGTGCAGTAGCCTTTAATTCAAGCTGCTGCTGCTACCAGATTTCGGACAAGAAGAAGAGTGTTTAGACATGTATTGATTTACCATGGAATTCATGACACAAAAATTGCAAAGAGGTACCAGGTGGACAGGGAAACACTGAGGAACTATGCAAACTTTGCCCCAGGGAAATTATGCATAACCCATCTCAGTGGAAAAAAAGATATGTATAGCTTTACATATACTAGCTACAGGTATATTCCAGAGACCCCCAGGGGATATATTAATTATCTGTGGAAGCTAAAAGGATTGTAGAGTCAAACTGGAAGATGCTTAGACACAATCAAGATATTGTAGACAGGTTGGGTAATTCACCCCATTTTGTATACAAGACAGGGGTGAATTTGAAGAAAATGCTTGAGAGGAATAAAAAGGTAGTGGTAAAAGAAATAGGGACAGGGATGAAGAAATGTGGTAGGTGTTCTTACTGTAGGTACATTATTGATAAAGAACAAATAAGAAAACAACATGAATAGCACAATAACCTTTGGGAAAGGCAATTATCAGACTAGGGGCATTGTTTATTTAGCCATTTGTAGGAACTGCTTTAGTTTCTATGTGGGAAAATCTGAAAGGGCATTAAGTAAGAGAATATATGAACACACTTATAATATAAAAAAGAAAAACATGAACAATGCACTTTACAGGCACCTATATGTTGAAACAACACATAAAGAGTTTATGTTTGGAATTCTTGAAAAAGTGGTAGCCGACCCTAGGGGAGGAGACTGGGAAAATTGGTTGTGTTTCAGGGAAACACATTGGCAGATTAAATTGAATGCAACCAACTACCCAGGGCTTAATGACCACATTTCAATCAAGCCATATTTAATTAAAAAAGCAAAAAAATTATAGTTATTCTTACATAGTGGCACTTTGACATTGGAACTTGGAAATTTATGTGAATTGCTATAGGCGAATATATATATGATTGTATAATTTTAGATAAACATTTAAAATTTATATTCTACATTTTTTACATTAGCACATTTTTTACTAAAACTTTTTATGATGATGGGTGATATTTTTATGTATTCGTCAAGTGTCATATGTATTGCCATAATTTTGTGGAGTTATATTTAGAGTAATATATGTGGGCAAAAAGGAATGTCTCTTTAAGAGAATGTTGGTGCCTTTTTTAAGGAGAGAGTATTTATGCTGACATTTTAGTTGTTCCTATTTACTTGAAAAAGCCCAGCAATACAGTAGGGTGAAAGCGATTGTATTATATTGTGGAATAAACTACTTATAGCTTTTTTGGCGTATCCAGACCATTTTTCTATTTTGGAATTCATAAATTCCAATGCCTTGGATCAACTTATCCACACCCCCACCAGGAGCAACAATATCCTAGACCTGGTTATTACCAACATGGGCAACCAGTGCTCCACACCAGACGTCAATTCCTTCTTGGCCGGATCCGACCACAAGCTAATCATCCTAGACATCCACATCCCTCCCCCACCCCTCATTAGGGAAATCACTGTAAAAAATTTCTCCAAAGCCAACTTCACGCTTCATAAAGACAGAAGTGGCAAACTTCACGACACCCATGCTGATGGACAATAAGAGGTATGACTGCTGAATCCTATACAAAATGCACTTTATAAGCACTTACACAAGTGCATGGATCATGCAATCCCTAACAGGACCAAGATGCTATCCTCCAAAAAAAGGAAGCAAATCTGATGGTCCCCTGCCATAAACAAACTCTACAACAGAAGAAAGAAACTGTTACAAAAAAGACAAAAATCCCATGATTGGAGGAGCTCCCTGTTCAGCATCAGTAAAAAGCTGAGATCCCTCATAAAATCCTCCAAAGCTAGTTACGAAAACAAAATCGCCACCGACTCTCAAGACAATCACAAAGCATTCTATAGCTATGTCAAGAATCTCAATGGCAACACTCAGAGCTGCTCTGAGTTACAGCACAATGGCACTAAATATACAGAACCAACTGATATTGCCAACATCCTGGCAGATAGGTTCAGTGCTAACTTTACCCCCCCCCCCTCATCCCCTAAAGGGCCCATCTGTATACTGGAAGAATGCAAAGTTCCTGTAATCACGGCTGCACAGGTAAAAAAACATACTCTCCAAAGCCAAGAACACAGCATCCATGGGACCTGATAACATCCCAGGCTGTGTTCTACATGAACTACAGAACAAACTGGCACCACACCTAAGTACCATGTTCAATCATAGCCTCACCTCAGGCTATGTGCCCACTGAATGATGCACAGTGATGGTTATCCCACTCCACAAAGGGGGAGCCACCACGGACCCCGGAAACTACCACCTCATTAGCCTGACGAACCTGGTCTGCAAGGCTATGGAATATATCATAATGGAACTTATAAACAATGACATTGGTAATCTCCAAACTCAGGACCCCACCCAGTTTGGGTTTGTAAAAGGCAGATCATGTCTCCTAAACCTGATAGACTTCTTTGAAGTGGTCACCAAAGCCGTAGATGAGGGTAAGGTGGTTCACACAGCCTATCTTGATCTTGCCAAGGCTTTCGACACCATCCCCCACTCTGGAATTATAGATAAACTCACTAAACTAGGTATAAATCCCTATGTCACAAGATGGGTTGCCAACTGGCTCACTGACAGAACCCACACTGTGAAAGTAGCAGACTTCAAATCCAACTTCAGACCAGTGACAAGTAGAGTACCACAGGGTTCAGTCCTGGGTGCTCTCCTGTTTGGTATCTAAAGTACTGAAGTACAGGCTATCACAGATGGTCTTTGGCTAAAGAAGTTCGATCAAAACTCCAAAAGATGTGGACATCCTACAAAAGGGCCTCACTGAAAAAGATGCCTGGTGTCAAAGCCATTGCTTCAAGCTCAATGCCAAAAAGTGCATTGTCATCCCTTTTGGTAAAAACTCTGTACCCATGAACTACCACATAGGTGGTAGTCTACTTAACACCAAAAGTCTGATAAGAGACCGTGGGACACAGGTGGACAGTAGTCTCTCCTTTGATAATCACATCGCCACAGTAGTCAGGAAATCCTTCTACATGGCACACCTCATCACAAAAGGTTTCTCATCCAGGAAAAAAAAGGTCATTGTTCCCCTTTACTCATCACTCATTAGACCCATTATAGAGTACAATGCCCCTTTTGGTATGTACCTCACAAGACATCTACAACAACTGGAAAAGCCGCAGAAATACCTCAAAAAGAGGATTACCACCCTCAAACAGATGCCCTATGCAGACCGTCTCAAAAAACTGCAGCTTTACTCCATCGCATATCGCCCACTCAGAGGCAATCTCTGTCTAACACACACAAAGCTATGTCAAACCCAGAGCTTTTGGACATGCTCCCCTTAAAGAAATCCCAATCCATCTGAGCTATATGCTCTAGGGACCTAAACCTTGTCAGCACAATAAGCAGAACATGCTGTTGGGATAGATTTCTGTCCCAGACACTTCCCATACTCTGGAAAAAACTACCTATATATATCAAACAAAGCTCCTCATTAGCACTCTTCAAGAAAAATCTTGATGACTGCATGGGAGATAGGAAATTCACCCCGAGAATCACTTCTGTGGCTCTGCTCAACAGTGGCACAGGAAAATCATTTTCCTGGGTGGCGAAAGCCAGGGTACCTTTTGGCTAGGCTTATATAGGCCCTAGTGCCAAAAGCCTAGTACCTAACTATGAACCTATGAACAAGGTTTGCTAGGGGTGACTTTCCATAAAGGTATCTACTGCAGGATGCAGGTTAGAGGTTCATACTAAGCTAACTGCCCTTGCGAGCCATTTTAAGCCTAGCCAATTATCCCTTGTGAGACTCAAACACTGCACCTTGTGCTTGTAAGGCAAACACCTTAAGCATTAGGCCACCCTCCCAACCCACTGGAACCTTGGTTCATGACCCCCATTAGAAACCCACACAACCCCAAAGAACACGGATACAATGATGCCCACCCTCAAACTAGGAATATCAATAAATGTGGATTCAACTTGCTCAAGTCCAGGTTTCAGTATCTAGACACCACAGGAGGTGCTGTGCTGTATGAACCAGCAACCTCTGCCAAAATGCTCACAGTTTGTTCCATGGTGCACAATATCCCTGCCAGGAAACAGCTTCAACAAGAACAGCTATGAGCAGGACCACAGTTCCCAGTTCCACAGGCAGGGACAGCAGCTCCAGCAGATACAGATGAGGAATCTGAAGAAGAACCACCAGCCACAGATGCTGCCGGCAGATATGCACAACATGCCATGGCTTTGGCTAAGAAGCAAAGGATAGCACACAGATTGAATACCTAATTGAAAAAATAAGAGACAAGCACATACAAATATTAAAACCTATAACTGCAAAACGGTAAGTATCACATTGAGTCAACTGCTTACTGTAATATGCAAATTTTCATATGTCCATATAGTGAGGGTCAACAATTACAGTAACCAGGATACAGTGAGGATCAACAATTACAGTAAATGAAATACACTGAGGGTCAACAATTACAGTAAAAGAAACACAGTGAGGGTCAACAATTACAGTAACCAGGATATAGTGAGGGTCAACAATTACAGTAACCAGGATATAGCGAGGATCAACAATTACAGTAACTGAAATACAGTGAGGAGCAACAATTACAGTAACAGAAATACAGTGAGGGTCAACAAATACAGTAAGCAGGATATAGTGAGGATCGAAAATTACAGTAACTGAAATACTGTGAGAGTCAACAAATACAGTAACCAGGATATAGTGAGGTTCAACAATTACTGTAACAGAAATACAGTGAGGGTCAGCAATAACAGTAACCAGGATATAGTGAAGGTCAACAATTACAGTAACTGAAATACAGTGAGGGTCAACAATTACAGTAACAGAAATACAGTGATTACAGTAACAGAAATACAGTGAGGGTCAACAATTACAGTAACCAGGATATACTGAGGGTCAACAATTACAGTAACTGAAATACAGTGAGGGTCAACAATTACAGTAACCAGGATATTGTGAGGGTCAACAATTACAGTAACTGAAATACAGTGACGGCCAACAATTACACTAACCAGGATAAAGTGAGGGTCAACAACTACAGTAACTGAAATACAGTGAGGGTCAACAATTGCAGTAACAGAAGTACAGAGAGGGTCAACAATTGCAGTAACCAAAATACAGTGAGGGTCAACAATTACAGTAACCAGGATATAGTGAGGATCAACAATTATAGTAACTGAAATTCTGTGTGGGTCAACAATTACAGTAACAGAAATATAGTGAAGGTCAGCAATTACAGTAATCAGGATATAGTGAGAGACAACAATTACAGTAACCAGGATATAGTGAGGGTCAACAATTACAGTAACCAGGATACAGTGAGGGTCAACAATTACAGTAACCAGGATATAGTGAGGGTCAACAATTACAGTGACTGAAATGCAATGAGGGTCAACAATTACAGTAACCATGATATAGTGACAGTCAACAATTACAGTAACCAGGATAAACTGAGGGTCCACAATTACAGCAACTGAAATACAGTGATGGTCAACAATTACAGGAACCAGGATATAGTGAGGGTCAGCAATTACAGCAAACAGGATATAGTGTGGGTCAGCAATTACAGTAACTGAAATACAGTGAGGATCAACAATTACAGTAACCAGGATATAGTGAGGGTCAACAATTACAGTAACTGAAATACAGTGAAGGTCAACAATTACAGTAACCAGCATAAAGTGAAGGTCAACAATTACAGAAACTGAATTACAATGAGGGTCAACACTTATAGTAACCAGGATATAGTGAGGGTCAACAACTACAGTAAAAGAAATACAGTGATGGTCAATTACAGTAACAGAAATACAGCGAGAATCAGTAATTACAGCAACCAGGATATACTGAAGGTCAACAATTACAGTAACTGATATACAGTGAGGGTCAACAATTACAGTAACAGAAATATAGTGGGGGGTCACCAATTACAGTAACCTGGATATAGTGAGGGTCAACAATTACAGTGACTGAAATATAGTGAGGGTAAACAATTACTGTAACCAGGATATAGTGAGGGTAAACAATTGCAGTAACTGAAATACAGTGAAGGTCAACAATTACAGTAACCAGGATAAACTGAAGGTCAACAGTTACAGTAAGTGAAATACAGCGAGGGTCAACAATTACAGTAACAGAAATACAGTGAGGGTAACCAATTACAGTAACCAAAATACAGTGAGAGTCAACAATTATCGTAACAGGATATAGTGAGGTTCAACAATTACAGTAACATAAATACAGTGAGGATCAACAATTATAGTAACAGAAATACAGTGAGGGTCAGCAATTACAGTAACCAGGATATAGTGAGGGTCAACAATTACAGTAACCAGGATACAGTGAGGGTCAACAATTACAGTAACCAGGATATAGTGAGGGTCAACAGTTACAGTAACCAGGATACAGTGAAGGTCAACAATTACAGTAACTGAAATATAGTGAGGGTCAACACTTACAGTAACAGAAATACAGTGAGGGTCAACAATTTCAGTAACCAGGATACAGTGAGGGTCAACAATTATATTAACTAGGATATAGTGAGGGTCAACAATTACAGTAACTTAAATACAGTGAGGATGAAAAATGACAGTAACTGAAATATAGTGAGGGTCAACAATTACAGTAACTGAAAAACAGTGAGGGTCGAAAATTACAGTAACCAGGATACAGTGAGGGTCAACAATTACAGTAATTTAAATACAGTGAGGATGAAAAATTACAGTAACTGAAATATAGTGAGGGTCAACAATTACAGTAAAAATACAGTGAGGGTCAATTACAGTAACTGAAATACAGTGAGGGTCAACACTTACAGTAACAGAAATACAGTGAGCGTCAACACTTACAGTAACAGAAATACAGTGAGGGTCAACAATTTCAGTAACCAGGATACAGTGAGGGTCAACAATTATATTAACTAGGATATAGTGAGGGTCAACAATTACAGTAACTGAAAAACAGTGAGGGTTGACCATTACAATAACCAGGATACAGTGAGGGTCAACATTTACAGTAACGTAAATACAGTGATGATGAAAAATTACAGTAACTGAAATATAGTTGTGGTCAACAATTACAGTAACAGAAATACAGTCAGGGTGAATAATTAAACTAACCAGGATATAGTGAGGGTAGACAAGTACAGTAACTGAAATATAGTGAGGCTCAACAATTACAATAACAGAAATACAGTGAGTGGCAACAATTACAGTAACAGAAATACAGTGAGGGTCAACAATTACAGTAACCAGGATATAGTGAGGGTAAACAATTACAGTAATAGAAATACAGTGAGGGTCAATAATTACAGTCACGAGGATATAGTGAAGGTCAACAATTACAGTAACTGAAATGCAGTGAGGGTCAACAATTACAGTAACCAGGATATAGTGAGGGTCAACAATTACAGTAATAGAAATACAGTGAGGGTCAATAATTACAGTAACCAGGATATAGTGAAGGTCAACAATTACAGTAACTGAAATGCAGTGAGGGTCAACAATTACAGTAACCAGGATATAGTGAGGGTCAAATATTACAGTAACCAGGATATAGTGAAAGAGAACAATTACAGTAACAGAAATATGGTGAGGGTCAACAATTACAGTAACCAGGTTATAGTGAGGGTCAACAATTACAGTAACCGGGATATAGTGAGGGTCTACAATTACAGTAACCATGATATAGTGACGGTCAACAATTACAGTAACCAGTATATAGTGAAGGTCAACAATTACAGTAACAGAAATACAGTGAGGATCAACAATTACAGTAACCAGGATACAGTGGCTGTCAACAATTACAGTAACCAGGATATAGTGAGGGTCAACAGTTACAGTAACCAGGATACAGTGAGGGTCAACAATTACAGTAACCAAAATACAGTGAGGGTCAATTACACTAACTGAAATACAGTGAAGGTCAACAATTACATTAACAGAAATAAAGTGAGGGTCAACAATTTCAGTAACCAGGATACAGTGAGGATCAACAATTACATTAACCAGGATATAGTGAGGGTCAACAATTACAGTAACTGAAATACAGTGAGGGTAAAAAATTACAGTAACCAGGATATGACGAAGGTGAACAATGACAGTAACAGAAATACAGTGAGGGTCAACAATTACAGTAACCAGGTTATAGTGAGGGTCAACAATTACGGTAATCAAGATATAGTGAGGGTCAATAATTACAGTAACTGAAATACAGTGAGGGTCAACAATTACAGTAACCAGGATATAGTCAGGGTCAACAATTACAGTAACTGAAATATAGTGAGGGTCAACAATTACAGTAACCAGGATATAGTGAGGGTCAACAGTTACAGTAACCAGGATACAGTGAAGGTCAACAATTACAGTAACTGAAATATAGTGAGGGTCAACAATTACAGTAACCAGGATATAGTCAGGGTCAACAATTACAGTAACTGAAATATAGTGAGGGTCAACAATTACAGTAATCAAAATACAGTGAGGGTCAATTACAGTAACTGAAATACAGTGAGGGTCAATACTTAAAGTAACAGAAATACAGAGAGGGTCAACAATTTCAGTAACCAGGATATAGTGAGGGTCAACAATTATATTAACTAGGATACAGTGAGGGTCAACAATTACAGTAAATTAAATACAGTGAGGGTTGACAATTACAGTAACCAGGATACAGTGAGGGTCAACAATTATAGTAACAGAAATACAGTCAGGGAAAATAATTACAGTAACCAGGATATAGTGAGGGTAAACAATTACAGTAACTGAAATATAGTGAGGGTCAAAAATTACAATAACAGAAATACAGTGAGTGGCAACAATTACAGTAACAGAAATACAGTGAGGGTCAACAATTACAGTAACCAGGATATAGCGAGGGTCAAAAATTACAGTAACAGAAATACAGTGAGGGTCAATAATTACAGTAACCAGGATATAGTGAAGGTCAACTATTACAGTAACTGAAATGCAGTGAGGGTCAACAATTACAGTAACCAGGATATAGTGAGGGTCAACGATTACAATAACTGAAATACAGTGAGGGTCAACAATTACAGTAACCAGGATATAGTGAGGGTCAAATATTACAGTAACCAGGATATAGTGAAGGAGAACAATTTCAGTAACAGAAATATGGTGAGGGTCAACAATTACAGTAACCAGGTTATAGTGAGGGTCAACAATTACAGTAACCAGGATATAGTGAGGGTCTACAATTACAGTAACTATGATATAGTGAAGGTCAACAATTACAGTAACCAGGATATAGTGAAGGTCAACAATTACAGTAACTGAAATACAGTGAGGATCAAATATTACAGTAACCAGGATACAGTGGCTGTCAACAATTACAGTAACCAGGATATAGTGAGGGTCAACTGTTACAGTAACCAGGATACAGTGAGGGTCAACAATTACAGTAACTGAAATATAGTGAGGCTCAACAATTACAGTAACCAGGATATAGTGAGGGTCAACAATTACAGTAACTGAAATGCAGTGAGGGTCAACAATTACAGTAACCAAAATACAGTGAGGGTCAATTACACTAACTGAAATACAGTGAAGGACAACAATTACAGTAACAGAAATAAAGTGAGGGTCAACAATTTCAGTAACAAGGATACAGCGAGGATCAACAATTACATTAACCAGGATATAGTGAGGGTCAACAATTACAGTAACTGAAATACAGTGAGGGAAAAAAATTACAGTAACCAGGATATAGTGAAGGTGAACCATTACAGTAACAGAAATACAGTGAGGGTCAACAATTACAGTATCCAGGTTATAGTGAGGGTCAACAATTACAGTAACCAGGATATAGTGATGGTCAACAATTACAGTAACTGAAATATAGTGAGGGTCAACAATTACAGTAACTAGGATATAGTGAGGGTCAACAATTACACTAACCAGTATATAGTGAAAGTCAAAAATTACAGTAAAAGAAATACAGTAAGGGTCAACAATTACAGTAACCAGGATACAGTGAGGGTCGACAATTATAGTAACCAGGATATAGTGAGGATCAACAGTTACAGTAACCAGGATACAGTGAAGGTCAACAATCACAGTAACTGAAATATAGTGAGGGTCAACAATTACAGTAACCAGGATATAGTGAGGGTCAACAATTACAGTAACTGAAGTATAGTAGGGTCAATTACAGTAACCACAATACAGTGAGGGCAATTACAGTAACTGAAATACAGTGAAGGTCAACAATTACAGTAACAGAAATACAGTGACGGTCAACAATTTCAGTAACCAGGAAACAGTGAAGATCAACAATTACATTAACCAGGATATAGTGAGGGTCAACACTTACAGTAACTGAAATACAGTGAGGGTCAACAATTACAGTAACCAGGATATAGTGAGGATCAACAATTGCAGTAACTGAAACACAGTGAGGGTCGACAAATACAGTAAACAGGATATAGTGAGGATCAAGAATAACAGTAACAGAAATACAGTGAGGGTCAACAATTACAGTATCAGAAATACAGTGAAGGCCAATAATTACACTAACCAGTATATAGTGAAGGTAAAAAAATTACAGTAACTGAAATGCAGTGAGGGTCAACAATTACAGTAACCAGGATATAGTGAGGGTCTACAATTACAGTAACTGAAATACAGTGAGGGTCAACAATTACAGTAACCAGGATATAGTGAGGGTCAACAGTTACAGTAACCAGGATATAGTGAGGGTCAACAATTACAGTAACTGAAGTATAGTGAGGGTCAATTACAGTAACCAAAATACAGTGAGTATTAATTACAGTAACTGAAATACAATGAAGGTCAACAATTACAGTCACAGAAATACAGCGAGGGTCAACAATTTCAGTAACCAGGATACAGTGAAGATCAACAATTACATTAACCAGGATACAGTGAGGGTCAACACTTACAGTAACTGAAATACAGTGAGGGTCAACAATTACAGTAACCAGGATATAGTAAGGGTCAACAATTACATTAACCAGGATATAGTGAGGGTCAACAGTTGCAGTAACCAGGATACAGTGAAGGACAACAATTACACTAACTGAAATATAGTGAGGGTCAACAATTATAGTAACCAGGATATAGTGAGGGTCAACAATTACAGTAACTTTAAATACAGTGAGGGTCGACAATTACAGTAACTAGGATATAGTGAGGGTCAACAATTACAGTAACTTTAAATACAGTGAGGGTCAACAATTACAGTAACAGAAATACAGTGAGGGTCAACAATTACAGTAACCAGGATATAGTGAGGGTCAACAATTACAGTAACAAAAATACAGTGAGAGTCAATAATTACAGTAACCAGGATATAGTGAGGGTCAACAGTTACAGTAACCATGATATAGTAAGGGTCAACAATTATAGTAACTTAAATACACTTAGGGTCAACAATTACAGTAGCCAGGATATAGTGAGGGTCAACAATTACAGTTACAGAAACACAGTGAGGGTCAACAAATACAGTAACCAGGATATAGTGTGGGTCAACAATTACAGTAACTGAAATACAGTGAGGGTTAACAATTACAGTAACCAGGATATAGTGAGGGTCAACAATTACAGTAACTAGGATATAGTGAAGTTGATGAATTACAGTAACAGAAATACAGTGAGGGTCAAAAATTATAGTAACCAGGTTATAGTGAGGGTCAACAATTACAGTAACCAGGATATAGTGAGGGTCTACAATTACAGTAACTGAAATACAGTGAGGGTTAACAATTACAGTAACCAGGATATAGTGAGGGTCAACAATTACAGTAACAGAAATTCAGTGAGTGTCAACAATTACAGTAACAGAAATACAGTGAGGGTCAACAATTACAGTAACCAGGATATAGTGAGGGTCAACAATTACAGCTACAGAAATACAGTGAGGGTCAACAATTACAGTAACCAGGATATAGTGTGGGTCAACAATTACAGTAACTGAAATACAGTGAGGGTCAACAATTACAGTAACCAGGATATAGTGTGGGTCAACAATTACAGTAACTGAAATACAGTGAGGGTCAACAATTACAGTAACTAGGATATAGTGACATTGATCAATTACAGTAACAGAAATACAGTGAGGGTCAACAATTATAGTAATCATGTTATAGTGAGGGTCAACAATTACAGTAACTGAAATACAGTGAGAGTCTACAATTACAGTAACTGAAATACAGTGAGGGTAAACAATTACAGTAACCAGGATATAGTGAGGAACAACAATTGCAGTAACCAGGATATAGTGAAGGTCATCAATTACAGTAACAGAAATACAGTGAGGGTCAACAATTACAGTAACCAGGATACAGTAAGTGTCAACAATTACAGTAACCGGGATATAGTGAGGGTCAACAGATACAATAACCACGATACAATGAGGGTCAACAATTACAGTAACTGAAACATAGTGAGGGTCAACAATTACAGTAACCAGGATATAGTGAGGGTCAACAATTACAGTGACTGAAATACATTGAAGGTCAACAATTACAATAACCAAAATACAGTGAGGGTCAATTACAGTAATTGAAATACAGTGAAGGTCAACAATTACATTAACAGAAATACAGTGAGGGTCAACAATTTCAGTAACAAGGATACAGTGAAGATCAACAATTACAATAACCAGGATATAGTGAGGGTCAAAAATTACAGTAACTGAAATGCAGTGAGGGTCGACAATTACAGTAACCAGGATATAGTGAGGGTCAACATTTACAGTAGCAGAAATACAGTGAGGGTCAATAATTACTGTAACCAGGATATAGTGAAGGTCAACAATTACAGTAACTGAAATGCAGTGAGGGTCAACAATTACAGTAACCAGGATATAGTGAGGGTCAACAATTTCAGTAACTGAAATGCAGTGAAGGTCAACAGTTACAGCAACCAGGATATAGTGAGGGTCAACAATTCCAGTAACCAGGATATAGTGAAGGTGAACAATTACAGTAACAGAAATACAGTGAGGGTCAACAATTACAATAACCAGGTTATAGTAAGGGTCAACAATTACAGTAACCAGGATATAGTGAGGGTCGACAATTCCAGTAACTGAAATATAGTGAGGGTCAACAATTACAGTAACCAGGATATAGTGATGGTCAGCATTTACAGTAACCAGGATATAGTGAAGGTCAAAAATTACAATAACAGAAATACAGTGAGGGTCAACAATTACAGTAACCAGGATACAGTGAGGGTCAGCAATTACAGTAACCAGGATATAGTGAGGGTCAACAGTTGCAGTAACCAGGATACAGTGAAGGTCAACACTTACACATACTGAAATACAGTGAGGGTCAATAATTACAGTAGCCAGGATATAGTGAAGGTCAACAATTACAGTAACTGAAATGCAGTGAAGGTCAACAATTATAGTAACCAGGATATAGTGAGGGTCAACAATTACAGTAACTGAAATACAGTGAGGGTCAACAATTGCAGTAACCAAAATACAGTGAGGCTCAATTACAATCACTGGAATACAGTGAGGGTCAACAGTTACAGTAACAAAAATACAGTGAGGGTCAACAATTTCAGTAACCAGGATACAGTGAGGGTCTGCAATTACATTAACCAGGATATAGAGGGTCAATAATTACAATAACTGAAATACAGTGAGGGTCAACAATTACAGTAACCAGGATATAGTGAGGGTCAACAATTACAGTAACTTAAATACAGCGAGGGTCAACAATTACAGTAACAGAAATACAGTGAGGGTCAACAATTACAGTAACCAGGATATAGTGAGGGTCAACAGTTACAGTAACCAGGATACAGTGAGGGTCAACAATTACAGTAACTGAAATATAGTGAGGGTCAACATTTACAGTAACCAGGATATAGTGAGGGCAAACAATTACAGTAACTTAAATACAGTGAGGATCAACAATTACAGTAACTTACAGTAACAGAAATACAGTGAGGGTCAACAATTACAGTAACCAGGATACAGTGAGGGTCAACAATTACAGTAACTGAAATATAGTGAGGGTCAACATTTACAGTAACCAGGATATAGTGAGGGCAAACAATTACAGTAACTTAAATACAGTGAGGATCAACAATTACAGTAACCAGAATATAGTGAGGGTCAACAATTACAGTAACATAAATACAGTGAGGGTCAACAATTACAGTAACCAGGATATAGTGAGGGTCAACAATTACAGTAACCAGGATATAGTGAGGGTCAACAATTACAGTGACTGAAATACAGTGAAGGTCAACAATTACAATAACCAAAATACAGTGAGGGTCAATTACAGTAATTGAAATACAGTGAAGGTCAACAATTACATTAACAGAAATACAGTGAGGGTCAACAATTTCAGTAACAAGGATACAGTGAAGATTAGCAATTACAATAACCAGGATATAGTGAGGGTCAAAAATTACAGTAACTGAAATGCAGTGAGGGTCGACAATTACAGTAACCAGGATATAGTGAGGGTCAACATTTACAGTAACAGAAATACAGTGAGGGTCAATAATTACTGTAACCAGGATATAGTGAAGGTCAACAATTACAGTAACTGAAATGCAGTGAGGGTCAACAATTACAGTAGCCAGGATATAGTGAGGGTCAGCAATTTCAGTAACTGAAATGCAGTGAAGGTCAACAGTTACAGCAACCAGGATATAGTGAGGGTCAACAATTCCAGTAACCAGGATATAGTGAAGGTGAACAATTACAGTAACAGAAATACAGTGAGGGTCAGCAATTTCAGTAACTGAAATGCAGTGAAGGTCAACAGTTACAGCAACCAGGTTATAGTAAGGGTCAACAATTACAGTAACCAGGATATAGTGAGGGTCGACAATTCCAGTAACTGAAATATAGTGAGGGTCAACAATTACAGTAACCAGGATATAGTGATGGTCAGCATTTACAGTAACCAGGATATAGTGAAGGTCAAAAATTACAATAACAGAAATACAGTGAGGGTCAACAATTACAGTAACCAGGATACAGTGAGGGTCAGCAATTACAGTAACCAGGATATAGTGAGGGTCAACAGTTGCAGTAACCAGGATACAGTGAAGGTCAACACTTACACATACTGAAATACAGTGAGGGTCAATAATTACAGTAACCAGGATATAGTGAAGGTCAACAATTACAGTAACTGAAATGCAGTGAGGGTCAACAATTATAGTAACCAGGATATAGTGAGGGTCAACAATTACAGTAACTGAAATACAGTGAGGGTCAACAATTGCAGTAACCAAAATACAGTGAGGCTCAATTACAATCACTGGAATACAGTGAGGGTCAACAGTTACAGTAACAAAAATACAGTGAGGGTCAACAATTTCAGTAACCAGGATACAGTGAGGGTCTGCAATTACATTAACCAGGATATAGAGGGTCAACAATTACAATAACTGAAATACAGTGAGGGTCAACAATTACAGTAACCAGGATATAGTGAGGGTCAACTATTACAGTAACTTAAATACAGTGAGGGTCAACAATTACAGTAACAGAAATACAGTGAGGGTCAACAATTACAGTAACCAGGATATAGTGAGGGTCAACAGTTACAGTAACCAGGATACAGTGAGGGTCAACAATTACAGTAACTGAAATACAGTGAGGGTCAACAATTACAGTAACCAGGATATAGTGAGGGTCAACAGTTACAGTAACCAGGATATAGTGAGGGTCAACAATTACAGTAACTGAAGTATAGTGAGGGTCAATTACAGTAACCAAAATACAGTGAGTATTAATTACAGTAACTGAAATACAATGAAGGTCAACAATTACAGTCACAGAAATACAGCGAGGGTCAACAATTTCAGTAACCAGGATACAGTGAAGATCAACAATTACATTAACCAGGATACAGTGAGGGTCAACACTTACAGTAACTGAAATACAGTAAGGGTCAACAATTACAGTAACCAGGATATAGTAAGGGTCAACAATTACATTAACCAGGATATAGTGAGGGTCAACAGTTGCAGTAACCAGGATACAGTGAAGGACAACAATTACACTAACTGAAATATAGTGAGGGTCAACAATTATAGTAACCAGGATATAGTGAGGGTCAACAATTACAGTAACTGAAATACAGTGAGGGTCGACAATTACAGTAAATAGGATATAGTGAGGGTCAACAATTACAGTAACTTTAAATACAGTGAGGGTCAACAATTACAGTAACAGAAATACAGTGAGGGTCAACAATTACAGTAACCAGGATATAGTGAGGGTCAACAATTACAGTAACAAAAATACAGTGAGAGTCAATAATTACAGTAACCAGGATATAGTGAGGGTCAACAGTTACAGTAACCAGGATACAGTGAGGGTCAACAATTACAGTAACTGAAATATAGTGAGGGTCAACATTTACAGTAACCAGGATATAGTAAGGGTCAACAATTACAGTAACTTAAATACACTTAGGGTCAACAATTACAGTAGCCAGGATATAGTGAGGGTCAACAATTACAGTTACAGAAATACAGTGAGGGTCAACAAATACAGTAACCAGGATATAGTGTGGGTCAACAATTACAGTAACTGAAATACAGTGAGGGTTAACAATTACAGTAACCAGGATATAGTGAGGGTCAACAATTACAGTAACTAGGATATAGTGAAGTTGATGAATTACAGTAACAGAAATACAGTGAGGGTCAAAAATTATAGTAACCAGGTTATAGTGAGGGTCAACAATTACAGTAACCAGGATATAGTGAGGGTCTACAATTACAGTAACTGAAATACAGTGAGGGTTAACAATTACAGTAACCAGGATATAGTGAGGGTCAACAATTACAGTAACAGAAATTCAGTGAGTGTAAACAATTACAGTAACAGAAATACAGTGAGGGTCAACAATTACAGTAACCAGGATATAGTGAGGGTCAACAATTACAGTTACAGAAATACAGTGAGGGTCAACAATTACAGTAACCAGGATATAGTGTGGGTCAACAATTACAGTAACTGAAATACAGTGAGGGTCAACAATTACAGTAACCAGGATATAGTGTGGGTCAACAATTACAGTAACTGAAATACAGTGAGGGTCAACAATTACAGTAACTAGGATATAGTGACATTGATCAATTACAGTAACAGAAATACAGTGAGGGTCAACAATTATAGTAATCATGTTATAGTGAGGGTCAACAATTACAGTAACTGAAATACAGCGAGGGTCTACAATTACAGTAACTGAAATACAGTGAGGGTCAACAATTACAGTAACCAGGATATAGTGAGGAACAACAATTGCAGTAACCAGGATATAGTGAAGGTCATCAATTACAGTAACAGAAATACAGTGAGGGTCAACAATTACAGTAACCAGGATACAGTAAGTGTCAACAATTACAGTAACCGGGATATAGTGAGGGTCAACAGATACAATAACCAGGATACAGTGAGGGTCAACAATTACAGTAACTGAAACATAGTGAGGGTCAACAATTACAGTAACCAGGATATAGTGAGGGTCAACAATTACAGTGACTGAAATACAGTGAAGGTCAACAATTACAATAACCAAAATACAGTGAGGGTCAATTACAGTAATTGAAATACAGTGAAGGTCAACAATTACATTAACAGAAATACAGTGAGGGTCAACAATTTCAGTAACAAGGATACAGTGAAGATCAACAATTACAATAACCAGGATATAGTGAGGGTCAAAAATTACAGTAACTGAAATGCAGTGAGGGTCGACAATTACAGTAACCAGGATATAGTGAGGGTCAACATTTACAGTAACAGAAATACAGTGAGGGTCAATAATTACTGTAACCAGGATATAGTGAAGGTCAACATTTACAGTAACTGAAATGCAGTGAGGGTCAACAATTACAGTAACCAGGATATAGTGAGGGTCAACAATTTCAGTAACTGAAATGCAGTGAAGGTCAACAGTTACAGCAACCAGGATATAGTGAGGGTCAACAATTCCAGTAACCAGGATATAGTGAAGGTGAACAATTACAGTAACAGAAATACAGTGAGGGTCAACAATTACAATAACCAGGTTATAGTAAGGGTCAACAATTACAGTAACCAGGATATAGTGAGGGTCGACAATTCCAGTAACTGAAATATAGTGAGGGTCAACAATTACAGTAACCAGGATATAGTGATGGTCAGCATTTACAGTAACCAGGATATAGTGAAGGTCAAAAATTACAATAACAGAAATACAGTGAGGGTCAACAATTACAGTAACCAGGATACAGTGAGGGTCAGCAATTACAGTAACCAGGATATAGTGAGGGTCAACAGTTGCAGTAACCAGGATACAGTGAAGGTCAACACTTACACATACTGAAATACAGTGAGGGTCAATAATTACAGTAACCAGGATATAGTGAAGGTCAACAATTACAGTAACTGAAATGCAGTGAGGGTCAACACTTATAGTAACCAGGATATAGTGAGGGTCAACAATTACAGTAACTGAAATACAGTGAGGGTCAACAATTGCAGTAACCAAAATACAGTGAGGCTCAATTACAATCACTGGAATACAGTGAGGGTCAACAGTTACAGTAACAAAAATACAGTGAGGGTCAACAATTTCAGTAACCAGGATACAGTGAGGGTCTGCAATTACATTAACCAGGATATAGAGGGTCAACAATTACAATAACTGAAATACAGTGAGGGTCAACAATTACAGTAACCAGGATATAGTGAGGGTCAACAATTACAGTAACTTAAATACAGTGAGGGTCAACAATTACAGTAACAGAAATACAGTGAGGGTCAACAATTACAGTAACCAGGATATAGTGAGGGTCAGCAATTACAGTAACAGAAATACAGTGAGGGTCAACAATTACAGTAACCAGGATATAATGAGGGTCAACAGTTACAGTAACCAGGATACAGTGAGGGTCAACAATTACAGTAACTGAAATATAGTGAGGGTCAACATTTACAGTAACCAGGATATAGTGAGGTTAAACAATTACAGTAACTTAAATACAGTGAGGATCAACAATTACAGTAACCAGAATATAGTGAGGGTCAACAATTACAGTTACAGAAATACAATGAGGGTCAATAATTACAGTAACCAGGATATAGTGAAGGTCAACAATTACAGTAAATTAAATGCAGTGAGGGTCAGCAATTACAGTAACCAGGATATAGTGTGGGTCCTCAATTACAGTAACTGAAATACAATGAGGGTCAACAATTACAGTAACTAGGATATAGTGAAGTTGATCAATTGCAGTAACAGAACTACAGTGAGGGTCAATAATTACAGTAATCAGGATATAGTGAGGGTCAACAGTTACAGTAACCAGGATACAGTGAGGGTCAACAATTACAGTAACTGAAAAATAGTGAGGGTCAACATTTACAGTAACCAGGATATAGTGAGGGTCAACAATTACAGTAACATAAATACAGTGAGGGTCAACAATTACAGTAACCAGGATATAGTGAGGGTCAACAATTACAGTTACAGAAATACAGTGAGGATCAATAATTACAGTAACCAGGATATAATGAAGGTCAACAATTACAGTTACTGAAATGCCGTGCGGGTCAAAAATTACAGTAACCAGGATATATTGAGGGTCTACAATTACAGTAACTGAAATACAGTGAGGGTCAACAATTACAGCAACCAGGATATAGTGAGGGTCAACAATTATGGTAACATAAATTCAGTGAGTGTCAACAATTACAGTAACAGAAATACAGTGAGGGTCAACAATTACAGTAGCTAGGGTATAGTGAAGTTGACCAATTAAAGTAACAGAAATACAGAGAGGGTCAACAATTATATTAACCAGGTTATAGTGAGGGTCAACAATTACATTAGCCAGGATATATTGAGGTTCTACAATTACAGTAACTGAAATACAGCGAAGGTCAACAATTACAGCAACCAGGATATAGTGAGGGTCAACAATTACAGTAACAGAAATTCAGCGAGTGTCAACAATTACAGTAACAGAAATACAGTGAGGGTCAACAATTATAGTAACCAGGTTATAGTGAGGGTCAACAATTACAGTAACTGAAATACAGTGAGGGTCTACAATTACAGTAACTGAAATACAGTGAGGGTCAACAATTAGAGTAATCAGGATATAGTGAGGGACAACATTTACAGTACCCAGGATATAGTGAAGGTCAACAATTACAGTAACAGAAATACAGTGAGGGTGAACAATTACAATAACCAGGATACAGTGAGGGTCAACAATTACAGTAACTGAAATACAGTGAGGGTCAACAATTTCAGTAACAAGGATACAGTGAAGGTCAACAATTACAGTAACAGAAATACAGTGAGGGTCAACAATTTCAGTAACAAGGATACAGTGAAGATCAACAATTACATTAACCAGGATATAGTGAGGGTCAACAATTACAGTAACTGAAATACAGTGAGGGTCAACAATTACAGTAACCAGGATATAATGAGGGTCAACAATTACAGTAACAGAAATTCAGTGAGGGTTAATAATTACAGTAACCAGGATATAGTGAAGGTCAAGAATTACAGTAACTGAAATGCAGTGTGGGTCAACCATTACAATAACCAGGTTATAGTGAGGGTCAACAATTATAGTAACCAGGATATAGGGAGGGTCGACAATTACAGTAACTGAAATACAGTGACGGTCAACAATTACAGTAAGCTGGATATAGTGATGGTCAGTAATTACAGTAACCAGGATATAGTGAAGGTCAAAAATTACAGTAACAGAAATACAGTGAGGGTCAACAATTACAGTAACCAGGATATAGTGAGGGTCAACAGTTACAGTAACCAGGATACAGTGATGGTCAACAATTACAGTAACTGAAATATAGTGAGGGTCAACAATTACAGTAACCAGGATATAGTGAGGGTCAACAATTACAGTAACTGAAATACAGTGAGGGTCAACAATTACAGTAACAGAAATACAGTGAGGGACAACATTTTCACTAACCAGGATACAGTGAGGGTCAACAATTACATTAACCAGGATATAGTAAGTGTCGACAATTACAGTAACTGAAGTACAGTGAGGGTCGACAATTACAGTAACCAGGTTACAGTGAGGGTCAACAATTACAGTAACCAGGATATAGTGAAGGTCAACAGTTACAGTAACCAGGATACAGTGATGGTCAACAATTACAGTAACTGAAATATAGTGAGGGTCAACAATCACAGTAACCAGGATATAGTGAGGGTCAACAATTACAGTAACTGAAATACAGTGAGGGTCAACAATTACAATAACAGAAATACAGTGAGGGTCAACATTTTCACTAACCAGGATACAGTGAGGGTCAACAATTACATTAAACAGGATATAGTGAGGGTCAACAATTACAGTAACTGAAGTACAGTGAGGGTCGACAATTACAGTAAACAGGATATAGTGAGGATCAACAATTACAGTAACTTAAATACAGTGAGGGTCAACAATTACAGTAACTGAAATTTAGTGAGGGTCAACAATTACAGTAACTGAAATACAGTGAGGGTCAACAATTACAGTAACCAAAATACAGTGAGGGTCAATTACAGTAACTGAAATGGTTCCCCTTCACAATCTCGAATTACTGAATGCTCGAAATTCAGTAACTTGAGACTATAAAGTCAAACCAGCAAAAATCCCGAAACCCACAAGCACGAAAACAATAAACCCAGAACATACAGAACACATACACCACACAACACGCAGACCATACAACCCACATCATATAAACTACAAGCCCTACACTACATGCACGCAAGGGGGCAAGCCCCCCCTGCACCCCCACACCCGCCTACTTATATATTCCAACTCCGAGATCACACTAATGCACAAAATAAAAAGCACCACACAGCCATTTTACACTGCCTCGCACACACGCAGGCACACACACACACACACACACACACACACACACACACACACACACACACACACACACACACAAACGCAGACACATCCAACACTCACACTCATACTCCCATCTCCCTACTCTAACCCACACACACAACTTACAAAACGCACAAATACACTCACTTACCTTCACTTCCGTAAAATATCCTGACTCACACACTTCCCATCCCATAGCTGACATGCATAAGCGCGAATTTGAGATATTTAAATTCAAACTTATGCAGATTCACGCTTATGGGTTTTCGACTTTATACTCTCGAGTTACTGAATTTCAAGCATTCAGTAATTTGAGATTGTGAAGGGGAACCACTGAAATACAGTGAAGGTCAACAATTACAGTAACAGAAATACAGTGAGGGTCAACAATTTCAGTAACCAGGATGCAGTGAGGATCAACAATTACAGTAACAGAAATACAGTGAGGGTCAACAATTTCAGTAACCAGGATGCAGTGAGGATCAACAATTACAGTAACAGAAATACAGTGAGGGTCAACAATTTCAGTAACCAGGATGCAGTGAGGATCAACAATTACATTAACCAGGATATAGTGAGGGTCAACAATTACAGTAACTGAAATACAGTGAGGGTTGACAATTACAGTAACCAGGATATAGTGAGGATCAACAATTACAATAACTGAAATACAGTGAGGGTCAGCAATTATAGTAACCAGGATATAGTGAGGGTCAACAAATATAGTAACTGAAATACAGTGAGGGTCAACAATTACAGTAACAGAAATATAGTGAGGGTCAACAATTACAGAAGCAGTTATTCATAATTCATTATGAACTATGATTAAAAACATACCTTCTGCAATACATTTGCATTAAAGGAAGTTTCTGAGTATGCATTAAGCATATATTTAACCTGAAGTCAGAAATACATGTGCAAAGGGCAGGACACAGTCATAATCACTTGCACAGGGTGGGGTAGAGGGAACGGAGGGCAAGCCTGACACCAAGGAAGTACGTATGTGCAAATAAATCAAAAATGTATTCCTTAAGTATGAAGTTTGCAGGGCATGTAGCAAGATATGTATAGCATTCAACAGTATGATTAGATAAGTACTGCCTGAGTGTGATGGTGATATGGACATATATGCATTGAAAGCATATGTGTCTGCAAGAACACAATCAAGAACTGTGCTAGCACTACATCTTTGATGCCAGACAGATGTGAGACATGCGTTGTAGAGTAGTCATTTTAATGCTTTTGCCCCCGACCAAGGGATCTACCACTGCCAGAAGTAGCACTGCTAGTTCTATGGCCCTGGCTAGAATATGGGGTGCTACCTGAATGTCAGCTCGCATCGCGAATATACCCTGGACTACAACCATGTGACCTACTGCATCTGGGTGTGGACACTGCAATCTCTAATGGAGCACTGAAAGTAGTGCCATTACTGGAGCAGGAAACGGCATGGTCATATTGGTTAACACTCGATGAAGCAGCAGCTCTAAAGCCACATGGATGCCAACCCCTCATCTAGCACACTGTCTGATCCATTGTGTCATTCATCCTGTCTAAGGAGTCACCCACAATGTTCAGGCAGTCCCGCATGTCAGAATGCACAATGTTTAGTACTCACACTATCTCTTCAGATGCTTTTTGTGGAATGTAAAAGAAGAAAAATTAATGTGCCTGTGCCATCGTGATGGCCCTACGCATATGTAATGTGCCACCTACTGCCAACCCCCCTGTGTGGCACCTCACCCGCACAATATCTACACGGAGAATCAGCCAGTCATGTAACTGGAGAAACCGCACTACCCTGATCACCTATGTCACCCTCAGCCTGTTCTATGTCTGAGGACTCTGTGTCATGCATATGTGTAGGTGTACTGTCTATGCCTCAAATAAGGGCAGGACATGTGGAAGGCAGAACCACAGTGCCAAGCTGACCCTCAGCACCGCCAGACTATGCCTCTTCA
>NC_056745.1:48192896-48222896 GCF_019279795.1 Protopterus annectens
AGGCGTTACTTTTTTTGCATTATACTATTATTGTATTGTAGGCATTACATTTTTTGCATATACTATTATTGTATTGTAGGCATTACATTTTTGCATTATACTATTATTGTATTGTAGGTGTTACTTTTTTTGCATTATACTATTATTGTATTGTAGGCATTACATTTTTTGTATTATACTATTATTGTATTGTAGGCATTACATTTTTTTCATTATGCTATTACTGTATTGTAGGTGTTACATTTTTTGCATTATACTATTATTGTATTGTGAGAGTTAAATTTTTTGCATTATACTATTATTGTATTGTAGGCATTACATTTTTTTCATTATGCTATTATTGTATTGTAGGCGTTACATTTTTTGCATTATACTATTATTGTATTGTCGGTGTTACTTTTTTTGCATTATAATATTGTTATATTGTAGGCATTACATTTTTTGCATTATACTATTATTATATTGTAGGCATTACATTTTTTGCATTATGTTGCGAGTTGATGCTATTAGATCTTTTACATTCTTTGTGAGTGGAGGGCTGTTATCAGATTATTCAATGAGAGCTACCCTCTGAGCTACTCTCTGATGTAAAATTGGTAGGAATCAACTGCTGTTTCCTGAAACATGGTACTATGATTTTTTTTTAAGTAGGACAGTTGTATAGTAGTAGTACATGATGGACAATAGCACTTAAGGAGATTAAATTTTCCTTTTAATATCTGGTCATATTATTGTCCTTATGGTTATCCATGGATGCTATTTGGTTAGGCTGTTGATTTTTAGCATCTGATTCATTTTTTTTTTGGTTCAGCCAAAAAACACAGAGATTATAATAATTATTTCAATGTTATGTTTGCTACTGTATAGCCATGAAAAGAACAACATAAAACTAATTTTTAAATGTTTGTTTCTCCTGTTCATGTTTTTTTCTTTAATATTTTCTTCAGTAAATCATATTGTAGCAACTCAGCAATCTTGTCCTTGGTGTTAGATGTTAGACTTCTTCAAAAAGATGGGCTCTGACTATATAAACAATTTATAACTGTGGCATGCCATGTTACAATGAGTGGTGTACTGCGAAAGCAAGACATAAGGTAAATAAGTTAAGGATGGGCAACACCTAACAGAAACTCTGATGGTGTGTTAGGCATACATTTGTTAAATATTGCTTAATAAGAAAAAAATAACATGCCTTCTGTACAGATAAACATTAACAGAAGAAATATGGTAATGTAATGGATCATTAACCACTTCTATCCCTACTCATTTACATGAAAAGTGCTAATACAGCCTAGTTTAAAGGAACTTTTCATCTCAGTTACTATTTTATAACTATCCCGTGCCCCATACAAAACCTTAGCACCTGCAGAGCAGGACAATATTCATCACCCTCCTTTAGTGTCCAATTTCTCATCCAGTGAAATAAAGTTGGTGGGTCGATTTGTATTCCAATGCAGCAAGATGATGAATTAACAACCAGTTTTCTGATGACAAGTATTCATATACTCTTTAGTGTTGTGACTGACTTAGCAATGTTGGAGGAATGCAGAAGAGTAAATCATGACACTCGTTTTGAGAAGCAGTGGCAGAACTGGTAGTAATACTGTCCTTTCTATGTGTTTAACAAAACCTTTTTTGCTCCTGCATGCCACATGTTACTTAGTCAGCAAGCATGGTCTTATAGATATATAGCCTGCTCAGTGGTTTACTATCATTATGTCAAATCCACCTGCACGATTCCTACATCCCAATCATCAGACTGTCGAACACTGACATTATCGACTGTCAAACCTTGCTTCCTTTTGGACCCATGCTAACACTTGTTCCTGGGTCCAGAGCAGTAAGACATTTCAAGATTTGGTGTTTGCATTGGGTATACTGGAATTTGGCATTTTGACCTTCCCAGAAGTGCATCACCCATATGAAGGCTTGACCACCTGTGACAAGACATTATGAAAGTAAAGCGTATTCGACATCATATCTTGGTATTTGTGTCATGTAAAGAACTGAAGCATCTGTGCACTAAGTTTCTTCACACCTCATTAGGATCAGCAAGGCAGTATCCTTCTTCTGTCCATAAGACGTAAAACTGCCTTCACACCTAAATGCAGATGTTCCTTACATATCTTTCAGAGGGTGCAAAATTTATTGCCCCTCTACACTCACACATGTACACACAGATACACACATGCAGACAGACATAGATACACACACACACACACACACACACACACACACACACACACACACACACACACACTTACACTTCCATGCACACAAAAAATGCACATGCAAAAAAATATTGCTCTCTACTAGTATTCTACCGGTGTGAGTCCAAGAATTTCGATGAACTTGAATCCTGACACCCAAAAAGCACATTTTGCTTTACACTTAAGGAAAAAAAATGTTCAAATGCAGCCTACAGGCTACAAAATGCAGAAAACTTTGTGCATTATTTGGGCTTGTAGACCACTTAACTTATTTTATTTGCCGAATATATGCTTAATTTCCTCTGTATCTATGCAGCTATGCTGTGCAAAACTCTGTGGCACTTAAAATGTTTTATCCTTCAAAGGGTTAACATTTTCAGCTACGATCCCAAGCTATTACACAGTGGTGTCAGAGGTTAAGCTTGGAAAGGAAGCAATGAAGCTAGCAAGATGGCAAAGAAAAGCGGTATCATTTCTTCGAAACATAGCAAAACTTCTGCTTCAGCTGAGATGATGCGTATCAGTACAACCGAGCATTATGAATTTCTGTGCCTTGATATGGCTCGATTTCTGCACGGCATTTCTTTGTTTAAGCAGAAACACTTTTGCAGCTGCATGAATACAAATAAGAACAGTTTGTAAAGTGAACACAGTTAGTGGAATGCAGTACTTTGGATGAATGATATTATTATTGCTCTTGCTACTTTCAACACTTTAGCACCAAATTAGTATTTTGCTAAAACACATTAGTATTCCATTATAAAGGTACATTTTATTGGGATAACCATTCAGCTCTCAATGCAGCTCACTGAAACTTAGAAAAAAGAAAAACAGAAGGTGCTGTTCTGGAGTTTGCCAATAAATGTAAATGCCTTTCCATTTATTAATTTCTTAGACTGACTCTACACTTGTTCACATTCCTGAGGAGAGTGTACTTTCTTCAAGTTATCTTGTTGTAAACCCTGAAGTTCCAATTGTAAAAGAATCCCCAGAGACTGTCCCTGTTGCTAAACCCAGAAAATTTTTTTATGTGACCCAATCAGGTAGAATTTCCAGACCCAGTCTGAAATACACAGTGACTTGGACTTGAATTCATTTGTTGTTAAATGTTGATCTGATATCTAGCTTGTAAAAATATCTTGTTCCCTTATTGCATGTCGAACAAATCAAATAAGGAGAATATAGATCATCGTGTGTATTGTACCTAGTCAGCCACTGTTCCTGGATAGCACATGCATATAAGTTACTGAGCACGTGCAAGATCAGTGACATTTTGTATAGTAAGTCAGAGTGAATGCAGGCATGAATGGAGATGCACATGTGAGTGTGTTTGAAGTTATGTCAGTCAGCTTATGAAGTTTGAAGTATATGTTTCAGTTACAGCTCCTGATGTGTTTATGTACAATAAATGACTTGAACGAATACCCAGCCTTAGTGTCTCATCTGATGTACGAGACATGCGACACTTAGCATACTCATTAATATTCATATTTATAGAAGCTTGACACATCCCTGGGAATCCAAGAACATGCTGTTGGAGCACTATTGTGGCTTTGTTGGTGAGCCTTAGTAGTGCTACAGTATTACGGTATTAAAATGTGATCCAGAGGCATGAAAGGGTCTTATTCAGCAAAATCGTGTTGGTGTCTGAATGTTACGAATATCTGTGGAACCTATTTTATCCAACTACATATGTTCAGTAAATGCTAACAGTAATCACTAGGTGTTAAGGTGGGGGTTATGGCACTTAATGTAGGCACCTAGGGGCTGGCATTGAACCTCTTTGATTCTGTTCTGAAGGTCATCCCAGTCCACATGGTGAAGACTGTTGCATTAATGCCAGACCTGCTTACTTTTCCTGTAGATCCCAGTACGTCCTCTGAGCTCTCTCCTAATCTGGTTCCAAATTTTGATCTGAGGAAAATTCCTTGGGCATGCTTGCATCCTCTGCTTATGTCCAGTGTAGACAACTAGCATTTGGTAGGCCTCCTTATTGGTCCAGTTGGGCACCTGGACATGCCACGGCCTCCTCTCAGTTGACATTTCCTCTAAACTCCTTGGAAAAATTGTTCAAAAATGTCTCCAGAAAATTGTCCACTAAGGTAACACATAATTTGCTGGTAGCAATGGTATGACAGGAAAATGTATCAATATCACATTTCAAAAGTGGTGGATATATGGTGGCATCACTCTGATGGTAGGCATCAGGTAAATGTTGAACATATGCAATGATATCTATTGGACATTTGTGCAAAAACTATACAATTATGCAGAGCTATTGGTTAATGCACCAACAGTGGAGAACTTACAAGGATGTTCACTAATGGGATTCCAAAACATTGTATGCTAATGGACCTCATTAATTGTGTATGGTACAAATGGTATTTAATAGGTGTTTGTTCTGAGCTAAATTCAATGTTTGATTTAACTGCCTAACTGCACTTATTCAAATGGTAAGCTATCATGAGGTCAGCTACTTGTATTACATTTTCATATACAATGCTCATTATCATCCCACTATGTTCATGGTGTCCTTTGTGATATTTAGGTTCAGAGATTACTACTAGGCTAACTGCCTTTGTGGGCCATTTTAAGCCTAGCCAATTATCCCATGCAAGTATCAAACCCTGCAACTTGTGTCCGTAAGGTAAACACCTTAACTATTATGCCAATCTCCCACCCTTTTAATGGGTATTTCATGCATTTTTTGCTTGGGAAAGTCTCTGCACATCAATATGTCTTTTATATAAAGGATGGGGTAGACCTCCCCAGCATCCATTCAGATGGATACATGTCTGACATTATCAGGGAGGTTTTCCCTATAAGCAGATGTATGGCTACAAACAAACCAGCCCTGGTGAACTTTAGATATGGACAGAATCCACCCATATCCATCAGTAATGCAGTTTCACTTGTATGTTCATAGGTAGATACTAGGTTATCTGCCCGAGGGCATTTATAAGCCTAGCCAGAGTGTGTCATCTTTCGCCTCCCCATTGATTAATTAACTGAGCCTCTGTCAAGAAGAGCCAATGAAGTGATCTCAGGGGTGTATTTTCTGTTACCCATCCACTCGTCAAGGTTTCTCTTGAAGACTGTTAGTGAGGGGCTCTGCCTGATGTAGTTAGGAATTTTGTTCCAAAGCATGTGGGGTCTCCGTGACAGGAATCTATCCCTCCAGCATGTTCTATTTATTGTTGTGATGAGGTTTAGCTCACTAGAGCAAGTGGCTCGCAATGACTTGGATTTCTTTAGGTGGAGCATGTCCATCAATTCTGAGTTGGACATGGCTTTGTAAGTCAGGCAGCGATCACCTCTGAGTAAGTGATATGCCACTGAGTACAGCTGGAGTTTTTCCAGTAGGGCTGCATAGGACATATGTTTGAGACCAGTAATCCTCTTGGTGAGGTACCTTTGTGGTCTTTCTGGCTGTTGGAAGTGCCTTGTGAGGTACATCCCAAACGGGGCATTGTACTCTATGATGGGTCTGATGAGTGACGAGTAGAGGGGCACTATAACCTCTTTATTTCTAGATGCAAACCCTTTAGTAATTAGATGAGCTACGTAGAAGGATTTCCTAACTACTTTGGCAATATGATTGTCAAAGGAGAGATTGATATCTACTTGGGTCCTCAGATCTCTTATTACCTCTTCTGTTTAAGGGGGCTACCACCTATGTGGTAATTCATGGGTGCTTTGTTTTTTGCAGACAGGATGACTATGCATTTTTTGACATTTAGCTTGAGACCATGACTTTGACAACAGGTGTCTGTCTCAGTAAGGCCCTTTTGGAGAATGTCCGTGCCAGCCAGAGAGTCAATTATGGCTCCCAGTTTGCAGTCATCAGTGAACTTGGTTAGCCATAGTCCTCCTGTGTTTGCCTGTACTTCTGAGAAGTATATGCCAAACAGTAGGGGTCCCAGGACCGAGCCTTGTAGGACACCACTTGTGACTGGTTTAGAGTCGGACCTGGAGCCCACTATTCTTACCATGTGAGTTCTGTCTGTAAGCCAGTTGGCAATCCATCTCATGATGTAGGGGTTTATGCTCAGGCTGGTGAGTTTTTCTATAATTCCTGAGTGGGGAATGGTGTCAAAAGCCTTGGCGAGGTCAAGGTAGGCTGTGTGAACTACCTTCCCCTCATCTATGGCTTTGGTGACTGTCTCGAAGAAGTCAACCAGGTTTAGTAAGCATGATCTGCCCTTAACAAAGCTGAACTGGGTTAGGTCAAGTGTTTGGAGGTTCCCAATGTCTTTGTTAATGAGTTCCATGATGTTATGCTCCATAGCCTTGCAGACCAGGCTAGTCAGGCTTATGGGGCGATAGTTACCAGGGTCAGTTGTGGCCCCTCCTTTGTGGAGCGGAATAACCGTTGCTGTGCACCATTCTATGGGCACATAGCCTGTGGAAAGGCTCAGGTTGAACAGTGTGTTTAGGTGGGGGGTGAGTTCGTTCTGTAGTTCATGCAAGACGCAGCCTGGGACACCATCTGGCCTGATTGACGCTGTGCTTTTGGCTTTTGAAAGGGTTGTTTTCACCTGTGCGTCTATGATTTCTGGGACACTACACTTTTCCAATATTGTTGTGGGCCCTTTTGGGGGTGAGAGGGGGGTAAAGTTTGTACTGAATCTATCTGCCAGGATGTTGGCAATATCAGCAGGTTCAGTATGTTTTGTGCTATTTTGCACTAGCTCAGAGCATATCTTCGAGTTGCCACTTAGATTCTTGACATAGCTAAAGAAGACTTTATGGTTATCTTTCGAATCCTTGGCTATTTTTCTTTCAAAGTTAGCCTTAGAGGATTTTATGAGGGACTTTAGTTTCTTACTGATACTGATCAGGGATGTCTTTCTTTCTTGGGATTTGCTTTTTTTCTCAACTAGTTTCCTCCTTCTATTGTATAGCCTGTTTATGGCAGGGTTCCACCAGACTGGTTTCCTTCTCTTAGGGGAGTGAGTCTTGGTTTTTACTAGGGATAGCATCATCCATGCATCCTTGTAGGTGCTCATAGAGTGCATTTGTGAAGGTTCCTGCATCTTGGACACTGTTATCCTTTAGCGTGGGTGTTGTGAAACTTACCACCTCTGTCTTAAGTAAGGTGAAGTTTGCTATAGAAAAGTTTTTCACTGTGGTTTCCTTGGTTGGAGGTGGTGGTTTGGTGTGGATATCCAGAGTGACTAGTTTATGGTCTGATCTACCAGTGACGGGTTGACCTTTGGTGTGGAACACCTGTTGCCCATGTTGGTGATGACCAGGTCCAATATGTATTCACCTCTGGTAGGGGAGTTTACCACCTGATCCAGGGCATTTGAGTTGATAAATTCCAGGAAGCGGTGGACCTGAGACTTTGTACTTGAGTAGTTTTCCCAGTTAACAGTAGGGTAATTGAAATTGCACTATATCAGGGGGTTCGGTAGGACCTTCATGTTTTCCAGTGTCTCCAGAAAGGCGGAGTGGTGGTCCTGGGTCATGGAGGGTGATCTGTAGCAGGCCATAATTTGCATTGCAGACTTGCCTGATGTTAGTTGCACATGGATGATCTCGGAGGTATCATGCTGTGCCACTAACCTGGAGGTGTAGGTATCCTTGATGAATATGGATACATCCCCTCCTTTTGTGTTTCGGTCTATGTTCTGTGGCCAAAATGTGTGGTATGAGTTGTAGCCCGGTAGTGCTGGGGTGCTCTGTGGAGCCTTGAACCAGGTTTCAGTTACTGCACAGATGTTGACCTTCTCCTTACTGAGGAGTGCTTCGAGCACATGCATTTTGAGATTTAAACTCTTGACGTTGAGTAGCATAACCCTCATTTTTTTATTTGTGCTGTTTACAGAGGTGGGTTTGACTTTTGAGCCTTGCCTAAAAAAGGCACTATGGGGGCAGCAAGAACCTTGGCCAGTATTCGAAAGCCTAGGGGTGACAGGTGCAAGCTGTCTCTTGTGAAGCAACGAGGCCTGTCGAGCATGTTGTCCCAGGCGGACAGACATTGGATCCCCTTTGAATGACACCAGAGGCTTAGCCAATTGTTGAAATTGATAATTTTTTCTTTATACTGCGGTATCATTCTTGGTGAGGGCAGGATGCTACTCAGGGTCAGGGTCATATCCGCCTGGGCAACATGATCAGAGAGCTCTTCCATGTCTCTTTTCATGTAGTCTGGGGAGGTACATCTCAGGTCATTTACACCAACATGAACAATGACAGAGTCATATTTGTACTTGTTCTGGAGTGACCTGTGTGCTTGTGTTATGTGGCAGATTCTGGCTCCCGACAGGTAGCTAACAGTAACCTTCTCCTTGTCCAGCCTAGTGAGTAGGACATCATTGTGCCTGACTATAGAGTCACCTATTACTAGTGTGTTAGGTATGTTATTTCGCCTTAAGGGCTGTGATTGTGTGGCACACTGATTTTGGGTTTTATGCATTGTCTGGTTTGTGACGGGAGGTGCAGGTTTTTTGGGTGTCTGCTTTGGAGGTCTGTGATGCTTTTGCAGGCTTTTATTTAGAGCCTCCGAGTATGATTTAGTGTATTTATGTGTATTTTTTGCCAGTGCTGGTTTAGTATGTCTATGTGAGGCTGGAGGTGTGATGCAAGTGTTAACCTTCTCCTCATGACTGCCTGTTCCAGTCTTGGGTGGAGAGAGCTTAGCCTCCAATTTAGCTATATAATTGCATCTCTTGCATATGTTAATGTTTTGTGGTAGGAGGAGAGGGTTATCTGTGTACATGAGGTAATTGTAACATTGCCTCAAGATACCCAGGTTCACCAGCTGAACTGGAGAGTATACCTGAAATTGCCCTTTGGTCATGCCTGAATAGTAAGGTGAGCTGCTTAGTCATTTGGTTGGTGAGGGGTGAATAATGAGCCTTGCCCTGCTGGGCAATCAAGTGTCAGGGTATATTAGTGCTTGCTGTTAGGTCTGAGCAAGTGCTGGACTGTAGGATGCTTTTTAAGTGCTTAGGTTGAGAGTTAGACTAATTTCAAGGGAAAAACTGAAGAGGAGACTTGGTGGAGCCTGGAAAAATTTAGCCCTAGCTAACCGGCACTGCCTGGTGGTGCAAAAATGTGCAGACGCAGTTTTTACAACAGGGAAATGAAAGAAATAGAAAGTAGCCCAAAATGGCCTGTAAACTACTAACTTCTGGGCTGAAACCACTCCTCCAGAGACAGAAGGCTGCTCAAAGCTCCCTCTCTCACAGGTGAACAGAGAAACCTCCCACTATCCAAGTAAGGTATGGGCAACTCAGAAAATTGTAACACAGCCCTGAATTCAGCACTAGCCTGACAACTTGACTATACTAGCTTAGAAAGGTGGGAAACAAGGAAACTTTTTTTAAGATAAGGCAAAAACAGTACAAAATACACTTAAAACAGCTTTAAATGATGACAAGCAATCAGAAAAGGCTTTTAAACAAATTACCCAATTAACCAGTAAAAAAATCTCAAAACTGAGCCCTGTTCCAGCAGTCTTCAATCAGACAAGTTCTAACTGCACACTCCTGCCACTGGGGTGCAGGGGAATCTTCTCCAAAAAGAGGGCCTGGATTACTGCTCAAGTTATACAAACAAAGCTAGATTCAACAGGCCTGGATCTAGTCTATGCTACTGCAAACAAGGCACACCAATTTTAGTAAGAAACAGTTCAAATATGCAGGCACTATAAGCCTTTAACCAGAAATTCCCAGCTCAGAAGGGCAGAGTCCAGCCTCTCCTCCCACAAGAGTGTAAAATAACTGGACTAAAGCCCAAGTGCTTAAACCAGAATTAATACACTTTTAGAATAACAGACACTGAGCCCTCAATCAGCAGTTCCCAACTTAGAAGGATGTAAGCTACCTGTCCTGCCACAACATTGCAGACCACAAACCTTCTTAATGTAAAACAACTGGTCTGAAGCCCAAGTGCTTAAACCAAAAGGCTTAGAATGATAGCTACACTTTAATCAGGTTATTACCAAGCAGTAATAATTACAATTGAATACTTTTAAGAAGGCCTGGATTAGTGCTCAAGTTATGCAAACAAAGCTAGATTCAGCAGGCCTGGATCTAGTCTATGTTACAGCAAACAAGGCACACCAATTTCAGTAAGAAACAGTTCAAATATGCAGGCACTATAAGCCTTTAACCAGAAATTCCCAGCTCAGAAGGGCAGAGTCCAGCCTCTCCTCCCACAAGAGAGCAGACCACGAACCTTCTTAATGTAAAGTAACTTGCCTGAAGCCCAAGTGCTTAAACCAGAACTAATACACTTTTAGAATAACAGACACTGAGCCTTCAATCAGCAGTTCCCAACTTAGAAGGATGTAAGCTACCTGTCCTGCCACAACAGTGCAGACCACAAATCTTCTTAATGTAAAACAACTGGTCTGAAGCCCAAGTGCTTATGTATTTAGTAATGTTTGCAGATAATGACGATTTACGAGTTTGTCTCCAAATTGTACTTAAAGGTCTGATTTATGGATATTTACTGTTGCTTATGTCTACAGTGGTAGTTCTTATACCATTCAGTGGGACTGGGGGAACATCAGAATGACTTGGCATGTAACTTGGTTTTTGTCTTCACATCTAGCCATGACCACAGAACTGTTCCTTTTTCATGAGCTGATCTTGTTCTACCTTGATGTTTTAACATGCACAGATACATATTAACATGTACAGATACATATTAACGTGTACAGATACATATTAACATGTACAGATACATACTAACATGTATAGATACATATTAACATGTACAGATACATATTAACGTGTACAGATACATATTAGCATATAACGATACATATTAACGTGTACAGATACATATTAACATGTACAGATACATATTAACGTGTACAGATACATACGTAATTTAACACAGCATGAAGGCCACATTTGTCCTGATCTTTACCACTTACTACATCGACATCTGTGATGTATCTCACATGACTGATGTAAATTTGGTAGGTGCAGCTGGATATGCATGTAACTGTGACAACATCAGACCTGTATGACTGAAGTTATGATACAATGGTTTTATGATTGGCCTTGCTTGTTAAAATATCTAACAACATGGGTTCTAATCCCACCTGTACATATATAACATATCCTAAGGCATGGAATGGACTAATGGCAGTGTACATGGTTGTTGCTAATATTAAGACATATGATCAACAATTCTGACATGTTTTGTATGTTTCTCGTGCTTTTCTGTACATAACGGTAACATAGATGACAGTGATTGCTTTTCACTGTATATGAAGTGTTCATAGGTTCATAAGTTCATAGGTGTTTACTAGGCTAATGACCACAAGGGCCTTTTTAAATCTAGCCATGCATCCCAAATCTCTGACAAGTTCTGCTACACATGGTAAGTGTAAGCATGGACCTGGAAGATGAACCATTTACAGGTTACCTGTGTCCATTAGAGACATAGGTGCCAAACCAGGGATGAATTTCCAGTTTCCCATCCAAATGTCCAAGTTGCAGTTGAATTGGGTTAGGGAGGAACTCTACTTCACATGGATGGGGAGCCTGTTCCATAGATGGGGTAGTCTCTGGGATACAGACCTATCTCTCCAACAGGTCCTATTTACATTGACATGCGGTTTGAAGGTTGATGTGTCAATATGTGCATCTCCTGTATATAATCTGATTTGTGCATCTCAACCTTTTTTTTTTCCCAATGTCAAGCCTTAATATGCAAGATGATTTTTCCACAAGGAAAAACAAAATCATCATTCAGGTTTTGTGGCAGTAGGGTTGGAATTTACTAGGATAGATAGGCAATACTGAGTGGAGACAACTGTGGAGGGACATTACAAACATGATTAGTAGTGTGGGTGGACACAACCATTCCAGGAAGGCCCATCAGTTACACTGTTCTACATGGTCCTCCATGCAGCCAATAGACTCCATCGTAATGACAGGGTGAGGAATGCCATGGGAGGTAGACCATCATTGTCTCCTTGGATGAGATAATGATCTTCCTGGCCTTCGGCCATAATACCTTTCAGGATTGTTGCTTACCCTGGAGGGTGTATGGAGGCAGGTGTTCCAGAATGTACAGGTACGTCTGTCATTCACAAACAGAGCAGCATACTCCAATTGTCATTCAAGGACATTCATTCACACATAGTACCTTCTGCTTTTATTAATGTCACAGTGGCAGAACTACACTGTGTACTGCAAGACACTCCAGATGCTGACACACAACAACTGTTATTGTAAACAATGTGCAGATGACAATGTCAGCACTATGTGTACTGTTGTGTATTTCAATTGCATAGAAATATCAACATGAGGGCACCATTGATGCTAATCACTTAAGTGTCTCCTTAGTCTTGCAGTGTGATCAGTATCCTTTGTATGTCTCTGCCTCCTGCTATGGCTGAAATGTATACACACATATTGTTTATATTCCATTTTAACGTACAGCTACATCACTGCAACATCTACCAGTGAGGACAGACCTGGTAAGGCAGTTCATATGGTTGCTATAGTGCAACATTGTTTAGCACATCTGTGGCATTTATAATTAATGTCGTCTTGTTCATCCTTCTAGGTTATTTGCATCCTTTGGAGCATCATCTCCAATCCAGTATGTCTATATTTTATATGCTGTGTGTTATACATCATTGTCAATGTTACATTACGACATATATATATTTACTGTAAAGTTATTGTGAACATGTCTCTTTTTACCTGACAGTGGCATTTCAACCCTCACCACACATGGTGTAGCCAGAGGGGGACATGTCTGGTATGTCATTATCTATGTTTGCTTTCACACTGTCCATCATATTTGCTTGATATGTGATTGACATAGGTTCATGGGTTCAAAGGTGTGTACAAGGCTAATGGCCCTGGAGCCTTTACAAGCCTAGCCCGTAGGATTACCCTGACATTGTGCCACCTGACCTTAGTTCCCAATGCCACTGTCGAATAGAGCCATTGGAGTTATCCCTGGGGTGAATTTTCTATTTCCGATCCACTCATCAAGATTTCTCTTGAAGAGGGCCAGTGAGGAGCTCTGCTTGACATGTATGGGAAGTCTATTCCATAGCATGGGCAGTCTCTGGGTTATGAACCTGTCCTTCCAGCATGTTCTGTTGATTGTGGTAATGAGGATGAGGTCTCTGGAGCATGTGATGCAGAGGGATTGGGATTTTTTTAGATGTAGCATTTCTAACAGAGCTGGGTCAGACATGGCTTTGTAAGTCAAGCAGAGATCGCCTCTAAGTAGGCGATATGAGTCAGAGAATAGTTGGAGTTTTTTGAGTCTGTCCATATAAGACAAGTGTTTAAGGCCTAGGATCCTCTTTGTGAGGTACTTTTGTGGCCTCTCCAGTTGTTGCAGGTGTCTAGTGAGGTACATGCCAAATGGGGCATTGTACTAGATGACTGGCCTTATGAGGGAAGAGTAGAGGAAGGCAATGACCTCTTTCTTCCTGGATGCAAAACCCTTACTAATGAGATGTGCCACATAGAAGGTCTTTCTGACCACAGTGTCAATGTGGTGGTCAAAAGAGAGGTTGCTGTTAACCTGTGTTCCCAGATCTCTTATAACTCCTTCTGTGTTCAGTGGACTACCATCAATGTGGTAATTCAAGGGAATTGGGTTTTTCCCAAAGGGGATAATGACACATTTTTTGGCATTGAGCTTAAGGCCATGGTTCTCACACCAGTTGCTGGTCTCAGTGAGGCCTTTCTGTAGAATGTCAACATTACTTGAAGAGTTAATAATAGCTCCCAACTTGCAATTGTCTGTGAACTTTGTCAGCCAGAGTCCCTTCATGTTGGCCTGGACTTCAGAGAAGTAGATACCAAACAGGAGTGGACCCATGACTGAACCCTGTGGGACTCCACTCGTGACTGGTCGACAGTCTGACTTGGAGTCAGCTACTTTCACACTGTGGGTTCTATCCGTGAGCCAGTTTGCAACCCACCTAGTGATATAGGGGTTGATGCCTAGCTTAGTGAGTTTTTCTATGATTGTGGGAATGTTATCAAAGGCCTTGGCCAGATCAAGGTAGGCTGTATGAATCACCTTGCCTTCATCCACAACTCTGGTAACTGACTCAAAGAAGTCGACCATGTTGAGTAGGCATGACCTACCCTTCACAAAACCAAACTGTGTGGGATCCAGAGTTTGGAGATTCCCTATATCCCTGTTTATTAGGTCCATGAAGAGGTGTTCCATAGCTTTGCATATCAGACTTGTCAGGCTAATGGGGAGATAGTTCCCAGGGTCTGTAGTCACTCCTCATTTGTGGAGAGGGATGACTGCAGTAGTGCACCATTTGGTAGGGACAAAGCCTGAGGTGAGGCTGTGATTGAACAGGGCACACCAATGAGGTACTAGTTCACTTGGTAGTTCATGTAGAACACAGCCAGGGATATTGTCAGGTCCCATAGAAGCTGTATTCTTGGCCTTGGACAGTGCTGTTTTAACCTGTGCAGTAGTAATACTGGGTGCCTGGCAATCTACTGGTAAAGTTGCCACTGAATTTGTTGGCCAGTATATTGGCAATATCTGTTGGCTCGGTATAGGTGGTACCATTGTGCAGTAGCTCAGAGCAAATTTGGGTATTGCCGTGGAGATTCTTTGCATAACTATAGAAGGTCTTGTGGTTGTTTTTACTATCTGCTGCAATTCTGTTCTCATAGCTAGCTTTAGAGGATATGATGTGGGATCTCAACTTTTTGTTGAGGCTGATAAGGGAGTTTTTCCAGTCTTGGGACTTTACCTTATTCCGCATCAGTTTCTTCCTTCTGTTGTAGAGTTTATTTATGGCAGGGTACCACCAGATTGGCTTCCTTTTTTTTGAAGGAGAGCATCTTGGTTCTATTGGGTATGGCAAGATTGATGCATTTGTGTATGTGTTCATACAGTGCATTGGTGTATGACTCGGCAGTCATGCAACTATTATCCATTTGCATGGGTGCAGTAAAGTTAGCCATCTCTGTTTTTAGGAGCCCAAGGTTATCTTTGGAGAAGTTTTTCATGGTGGTTACCTTTGCATATGGGTGAGAGGGATGTGGATTTCCAAGGTGATTAGTTTGTGGTCAGATCTAACCAGGGAGGAGTTGACTATTGGTGTAGTGCAACGGTCACCCATGTTAGTAATTACCAGGTCAAGGATGTTGCTACCTCTAGCGGGGGGTAAGAATGAGCTGGTCCAGGTCATTTCAATTAATGAATTCCAGGAAATGTTGGGCAAGTGTATTGGTACATGAGTAGTTTTCCCAGTCAATGGAGGGGTAGTTGACATCGCCCAGTATGAGAGTGTTAGGTTGGACCCTAATATTTTCCAGGGTGCTTCGGAACATGGAGAGTCTTGGGACATGATTGGGGACCTACAGCAGGCTACAACCTGAATTGGTGTCTTAACCAATGTTAGTTGCACCTGAAGTATCTCAGATGCTTTATGTCGGACTTCCAGTCTAGAAGTGTGGGCATCCTTTATGAATATGGAAACACCACCACCTTTGGAGCTTTGATCCAAGTTCTGGGGCCAAAAAGTGTGGAATGAATTATAGCCTGGTAGTGCAGGGGGTGTTTTTTGCTGCCTTGAACCAGGTCTCTGTTACAGTACAAATGTCTATGTTCTCCATTTTAAGGAGTGCTTTGAGCCAGTGCATTTTGAGATTTAGACTTCTAGCATTGAGCAGCATGACTCTCATATTGCATTTGTTTGTAGCTGTTACAGTGGTAATTTGGTCTTTGGAACACCACCTAAAAAAGCCACTACAGGGGTGGCAAGAGTCTTGGCCAGTATCCAGAAGCCCAGGGGTGACAGACGCAGGCCATCTGTGGCAAAGCATCGAGGTCTGTCAGTCATGTCAAACCAGGCAGACAGATACTGGATCCCCTTAGAATGACACCGGAAACTTAACCCATTGTTGAAATCAATCATTTTCTGCTTGTACTGTGGTATCATTTTGGGTGATGGTAGGATGCTGCTCAGGGCTAGGGTCATACCCACCTGGGCTACATAATCCAAGAGCTCCTCCATGTCTCTTTTCATGTAGTCCAGGGTGGTGCATCTCAGGTCATTCACACCCACATGTAGAATAACAGAGTCATATTTGTACCTGTTGAGGGACCTGAGTGCATGCATTATGTGGTGGATCCTGGCACCTGACAGGTAGCTGAATGTTACCTTCTCCTTATTCAACCTAGTGGAGTGGGATATCAGTGTGCCTCACTATCAAGTCAGCTATGACTAGTATGGTGGGCATGCTGTTTCGTCTTAGGGGCTTTGGTTGAGTGGCACACTGTTTAGGAGAGTTATATCTCTTGATTAGTGTTGTGTTGTGGTGGTTGAGTGCATTTCTGCCTTGGAGGTCTCTGCTGTTTGAGGAGATTTTTATTGAGAGCCTCCACGAAGGTGGATGTGTGGTTTGTGTTTTTATGTGAAGGCAGTGCTGGTGTGTGTTCTGGAGGACTATGTGTTCCATGTGGTGTGGTGCAAGTGACTTCTTGACCAGCTATTCCGGTCTTGGCTGGAGAGTGCGTGGCTTCCAGTTTGGATATATAATTGCATTTCTCACAAGTCTGAGTGCTGGGAGGTAAGAGGAGAGTGTTGTCAGTGTACATGAGGCAGTTGCCTCAGGATGCCCAAGTTCACCAGGTTAATAGGAGAAAGTACAGGGAACTGACCTTTAGACATGCCTGGAGGGGTGGACATTAATAATAAGTACTGGAGCTGTATCCTTGTATAACATTTAGTGCTGGTAGCACTTGTGTATGCTACAATAATTGCTACAAGAAGTCTGGTAAAGTGTAAAACTAATAAGCTAGTAAAAGTGTAGAAGAAGAGAAAATGAGCAGCTCTAAGGGAAAAATTGAAGAGCAGACTTTGGCACCAGTCCTGGATACATCAAATCTGTATCTGGACTACACTAGTTACAGGACAGGTGGGAAACAAGCGCAAATGCTGGCTTTTAAACCAGAAAGTTGAAAGAGATGGAAAAACTGCCTAAATAGTCAGTAAACTACAATTTCTGGGCCAGAAACAACTCCTCTTGTGGTAGATAGGCTACCTAGTGCTTACCACTCCCACTGATAAGCTAAAAGGTTTCCTTCCAACACAGAAAGGCTTGGGGGGCTCAGAAGCTTAAATACAGTCTTGGATACAGAAAATCTTTATCTGGACTAGACTAGTTACAGGAAAGGTGGGAAAAGCGCAAATATGGGCTTTTAAACCAGAACGTTGAAAGAGATGGAAAAAACTGCCCAAACAGCCAAAAGCTACAATTTCAAGGCCAGAAACAATTCCTCTTATGGTAGATAAGCTACCTAGCGCTTACCACTCCCACTGATAAGCTAGAAGGCTTCCCTCCAACACAGAAAGGCTTGGGGGGCTCAGAAGCTTACAAACAGTGCTGGATACAGCAGATCTGTATCTGAACTAAACTAGTTACAGGAAAGGTGGGAAACAAGCACAAATGTGGGCTTTTAAAGTAGAAAGTTGAAAGATATGGAAAAACTTCCCAAACGGTCAACAAACTACAATTTCTGGACCAGAAACCACTCCTCTTGTGGTAAATAGGCTACCTAGTGCTTACCACTCCCACTGATAAGCTAGAAGGCTTCCCTGCAATACAGAAAGGCTTGGGGGCTCAGAAGCTTACAAACAGTCCTGGATACAGCAAATCGGTATCTGAACTAGACTAGTTACAGGAAAGGCAGGAAACAAGCTTAGAATCTTTTTTCAGAAAGCAGATAAAACAGCATTAAAAACAATTGAAAATGCAGTGCAAGCTAGCACATTTGAGTGTGTAGCAGTATTAAAGCAAATACAGTTTAAATAAATGCAATTTATTCAAAATGTATTCTGAACTGAATTCATTTGTTGTTTTATTCAACTCTGAACAGTTAAAAAGTGCAAAAAATATATACTTATCACCTGGCATACATGCACTCTATAGTGTCCCTGCATCACCTACAGCCAGTTTGATCCTATAAGGCCATATTACAATGATTATTCATTATAGTTGTCCAATAATGTCAGTTATATCCTTCCTCTTTTGACTTGTGAAATGTATATGATGTCTAATATGCCTGTATTTGCAGCATGTTCACTTCTTGCCTCCCCCAGTAACCCATCCACTGATTTTGAGGTGGGTTGTGATGTGCCTGATTCTGATAGGACAGCGAATGACACAGAGGAGCTGCATTGGTTTCACTGTCTGGCCCAGAAGGAGGCAGTTATGTGTAACATGTTGTAGCCTCCTATAGGAAGGAGAGTGACGCTGGCCATTTTGGTGATGTGGAGGCATCAGATAATATATATGATGACTGTGATTTGCTGTCTATGTTGAGTCTGTAGTGATGGTGACTCTTCCGTACAGTGGACTGATAGTGTCCATTGTACTACAAGTGGGAGTGTAGCTGAAGTGCATGGGCATACATCAGATGGTGTAGCCTTACTGTTACAGGCCCTTGAACATTCACAGAGGTGTCATGGCAGTAACCTGCATGCACTTAATGATACTACCGATTATGTAGCACACCAACTACATGTGTTACATGAAGGTCAGGTGCACAATCATGGAGAGGTCATGGCAGCACTGGCTGCACAGCATGACACTGAAATATCTGTTGCACTCTCTTTTGACAGCAGTGTTACTCAGTGCTAGAGCATTGCCATAGTACAAAGTAGGTGTTGTATGCCCTGACTATATTAAACAGATTACCTCCAGGGGGAAAGTGGACCCCCTTCTTAGTAAATGCACACATGACTTCATACATCATTGTTTGTGCTGTAATGTGCATGCACATCTCCTGTTGGTTGACCTACTCTGAATCCAGTAGTCATATCTAGACAGACACAATGCACTACTGCTCTGACCTACAGCATGTCACAAAATGTTAGTGTCACCACAGCCAGCTCCTTGGTATAGCACCATGGGCTGAGTGTTTGTGGACATGGCTGGGACAGCCAGAACCATGGTGTGAGTCAGCATGGATGCCCTAGACTGTATTAGAGTGACACTGACAATTGATCCAATGAGCGTCCTGCTGTGTCATTCAATGATTACCGGTGTGCTGTCCACTGCCTGCTACATCTGCAAGTGTTTTCTCAACTGTCTAATGCCACTGGCTTTTTCCAATCATTTATCTGGCTTAAGTGACTGCTTTCAAGTTGTATTATGTTGTACATATATGTCATTATTATATGTTAGTTTGGCTATGGATGACCGCAGTGCTCTATGTGAAAATTACTCTACTTTCACTTTTGCATCTCTTGATATTTTACATTTAGCAAGCATTTCTAATGATCATCAGCATGCTACCTTATTATTCCAGCATTGATTCATATCTAACACATTTCATTGTTGTCTGCATGCACAAGTGTGCCTCTGTATGTATACCAGTGTCATATGTGGCATTTTAATTTGATACTGCACATGAATAACCCTCAGCACTACATGCACCTATATTTACATATTTTCCCTTTGTTATCCTCTTGCTGATGTGCACTTTCCACATGTGCCTTCACATGTCTACCTACTTACACATACGCATATACCTATGTTACTATACCCAAACAGTGACGTGTACTGCTGGTCATTGACGATCTGCATGATTGAACACATTCTTTCATCTAAATGACTCATATTGTAACAATCACCTGTGCATTGCAGTGTTGCTTTATGTGTGACATTCTATGTCAGGCATGCAACATGAAACTTGTTTGTGACATAAGTATGTTTTATTTTGGCCTGTCCTTGACATGTCAGTACTCATACTAATGTATGCTGCATAGTTTGATGTATGACACAGTTACACATCACTATATGTGTGATGCGTCAGTGTTATTGTACCACGCCTGTGATTATGTTATGTTTGTGCTGATACATTCCCATACACACTGCGTGAGCCTGGATTTATTGTGGTACTGGCTGTTGTACAGCTAACTTCACAGGCTACTTTTCTGTATGATAATATCCTACTTGAACAACAGCAGTTTCTATTATGTGCACATCATGAGTGCCACACATATGCCATTGTGGTCCTTTTTGGTACTGTACCTTGCGGAGAGTATTCCTGTAGTGCTTTTTGTCCTCAGTAGACATCAGGATGTGTTCCTTGCTATGTCACATGTATGAGGTGTTACAGATGACATAACTAGGAACCAGAACAACAAGTACCAGAATGAAAGAACACAGTCCAAATGTTCCAAGCAGGTCCACACTAGAACTGACTTGGCACATTAGGTTGCAGGCTCATGTTCCTCTTGGGTTAATGAGCATCTTATCATTAGCAGTATTTTGAAACTCAGGTCCTACAATGTTTAAACCTGGGGTGTTTTGCACAATTTTTATACATTGCATTTTGAATTTTATTATATTTTTAAAAAGATGGAATGTTTAAAAGTGATTTGTAAAAACTATATATACATATATATGTTTTTATGTGTTTTGATACGATTGAATTTTTATGTTTATATTTGAAAGTTAGTGTTTCTTTAAATGTTTAATTGTTTTATTGGATCAGGAGGTTTGTTCTTGCAGTATTTAAATGTGTTTAAACAGTATGAAGGTAGATTCTGAAGAAGTCTAGTGGTATAAGCAGACGAAAGTGCTAAATCTACTCTGGCAATAAAGGAATTTTTTTTCTGTATTACAGATTAATCATATGCTTATCTTATACACGATGTTCAATGTGGACAACAAATTGGGTGTTTCTGTTAGTTGTGCTCTGTGCTGCTGTTCTGGGCAACACTGTGTGAAAGTCCCCATTTTGTCTGTGTACTTCTGTACATGTGGCTTGTCATGACTCAAAGACGTGAGTTAGATGCTACTATGTTACTGAGATAGGACATATGGCTGCATCCTCCATACCCCATATGCATTTCTTCTCACCCCTGAGTCCCCCTGATCATCCTGTGACAGCTCTGAAAGCTCCATATCTGATATTTGGAGTTCTTGGGGTAGGTTACCCTCCTGTAGCTGGTAGGCCACAGTGTAATGAGGTTATCATGTTGTGCAGCATGGTACACACAATGATCATCTGTGTTGCCTTTTCTGGTGTGTATTGGTGCGCACCTCTTGATGTATCCAGACTTCTGAATTTTGCTTTCATCGCACCAGATGCATGCTCGATTGTGTTCCATTCCGTGGTGTGAACTCTGTTGTATACATCCTCATCTGGCATTGATGGGGCTCTGTCTGGAGACATATGCGAAAGCTCCAGTGAATAACTGCAGTCACCTGTTTTTAGGGTGATGAAAAGAAATATTTATTTCTCATGCTTAATGTTCACACGTGTGGGTATTACATTTGTTCACGTGTGGGTATTACAGTATAGCAGTGGTCATATACTTACCTAGTGGGAGCCTTTCAATTATTTTACCATGTCAAAAAGTGGCCCTCAGAGCACTTTTCCTTCAAATTGCTGTATCCTGCACACTACCAGGGTGTGTTACCATGATACTGGTAATGAGGTGGTCTACGGACCAACCACCTGACAAATGAGTGATGACCACCCCTTTCTATTGATGTATGGTTCTGCATTGGGTACCATTGGGGTTTTGATAAGGACGTGGGTGTAGACTGTTGCACTGAGGACATGGGAAGGTGGCAATAGCATAGATGTGTTGCATGACAGTTCTGCGCTCCATGGCTGTTGTTGGGAAGTGGGTATATTCATCCACTTTTGTGCACATTGTTGCCAGGAACTGTCCTAGAATGTGAGAGGCAGCTGTCTGAAATGCTTACATCATTGACTATTTGCTGCTGGAATGTCCCAGAGGCCAGTATACTCAGACTCAGACCCACTTTTGTTTCTACCTTTACTGGGTTACCCGCTAGACTGCAAGTGTACATGTGTGCCACACATGACCTGCACACAGTCTGTACCAGCTCTCTATGTAACCTGTAGTTGTCTTTTATTTCTTGTTCAGAGAGCTGGCTTAACTCCAGCCTAGCACAACACTTTGCTGGCTGCCTTCTGGAACATATTTGCAGATCTTTCTCTATTATGGCCTTCTCTAGTGGATTAAGTGCAGCTTGCATTTTATTTATTTATTTTTTAATTACATTTTGCAGTCTCTACAGGATTACTGAGCAAATCACAGAAAAGTGTAGCATTCAGAGTAAGCACAAATGGCCTCCACTGAGTGCTTTCATGAAACTGTTAGTGTGTTAGTCTGTCACATTTTATTTTTATTAGGTGCACACTTTGCATTCTGGAATCTGGTGAGCATGTATGCAGTCCGCAAATATCCTATGCTGATTAAATTATGACTTGCTCTGGTTTTACCGTCTGTTGTGGAATTGCATCTGCCTCTGATACACTGATGTCTTCTTTCAGTGTGCTGCTGTGTCCACAACTTTCTTTTGGAATCCAACCCAATATGACAGTCACAAATTATGTAAGAATGCAATAGTCAGGAATTAAGAATAATAAATTCACTGTGAGGAAGACAAAGTGATCTTATGCACGGTGTTTACATTTTAAATTAACAGTATCATTGCAGAGTAGAGCACATCTTAAAAGAGTGATCTCAGTCAAAATGCAAGGGCATTTTTTATAGAAAGTTAACCATTATCCATGAAGCATTTGCACCTGGCTTCCCTGAAAGCTTTGTAGCAATACTTTAAACATTTTCAAACTACATAGAGATTAACTTTCTTTGTGGAGATGGTTACAAACAGCAGGGCCTAGGCATGAGAAAGTATTTTCACCAATTTCACTTTTAACAGTAGCAACAGACAGAGGTGTAGTTAACTTTTCTGGTATCCTGAGCAGTTCTCCCACTTGGCACCTCCCTCAAAGTTTATTGACCAAGAGAAAAAGGTTCTTTAAACTTTTAAAACGTAGCAAGTTACTTGCTACAAATGTAACAAGTAGCTTCCTACAGTGTCAATACTACGCACAGAGGGCTAAACATTTCAGCCCTAATTGCAAATTCAGTATCAGCATTCACTTCTGAATGTTGGTACTGCCTCTAGCAAATACAGAGTTTTAGCCCTGACAACAAATGCAGGTACAGCACTGCCTTCTGACTGACATCTCCTGATCACGGCCCATGACTTGTGCCTACGGTGGTTGTGATATCACTAGAGTTATGGCTGAACTGCATGTTTACATAGAGGGTGATACTGTGTACATTAAACTACATTGTCCTGTTGTATAGAAAAATGACATTGTAACCCAGTAAAGAATGCAAACGCCTCACACTGTCGGTATGACTGTACCTCTGCATTATGACATAAATGTACCTTTACGAATACCGTACTTCGGACATTTACTGACATAGTTGCAGGTAATGAGAAGAAGGTTTGGGATACACTCTTAATGCAACAAGTAGGCATCGGTACACTAACTGCTTTAAGCTTTGCCGATTGCTGCATTGCAATATTCCACACTGGGATGAGTTATGGCAGGCCTGGGGATTTTTAATGAAAAATTATGAAATTTCTATCATGGCACTTATACAACTGAGGCATCAGCTAATGAATGTCCCTAAATAGCTGCTTTACTCATTGCAGTTACAAGATTAGAGGCTCCCTCACCTGCATGCATTCCCATGAACACCAGTGAATTGAATTGAGCATGCACAGGCAGGTCAGTATCCCTTGCAGGGATGTGGAAAAATAATGCAGCCTATAGAGGCAGTAAAGTGCAAAAATGCTGTTATTGTTGTGAAACTTGCAGCTAGCCCACACATTCATGCCAGTGTTCACACCCTAACATCTTTATGCTAGGTGGTTCATTCTTGCACTAGGAAATGGTGGCACAGCAAAGGGTCATGTTAACAAGCTGCCCTATATTGTATGCTACATGCTGAAGACATCAACAGGCATGATAGTACAAGGGCTACTGTGGTGCTCTGGAATGCAACCTGGGAAATGGCCATGGCTCCCAAAACCACAGAGGTTGGTAAAACAGCATGGTGGTGCAGCAAAGAAAACAATATCATCTTGTATTTGCTACATAGGGACCACTAGGAGTGCCCCACTGGGGACTTTCTTGAGGGCCCCAATCTAAAGTGGACAGCTGATGCAGTCTTGCTAGGGTACTGTCTGATGCCACTGGCATACTCTGCTCTGGTGAACAGTGCAGGCTTCACTACAGTGACCTGCATTGGTGACTCCCTGATCTTCTTAGCCAGTAGTAAGAACAGGACAGACCAGAGGGCACGTTTAACATGTAATTTGTAAGCACTTATGTAACTTGATTGCTTATTAAATTGTTTTACAGTTCATGAGCTTTTTTTTTTTTTTTTTTGAACAAGCAAGCTGTTTTCTTAATTACAGCTTTTTACAAGCTTTGGTGCAGTCCTCATACATACTGCACTTGTCTTTCCTGGCAGCTGGCCCGACCTTCCCTTAGTTATCCTTCTATATAGCTGTATCCCAAGTATTCTTTGGCTATAACTAAGCTCAGCCCAATAGCACAAGTTACATTTGGCAAAGTCTTATCTTGTCAGTTTACAAGCGATGCTATATTTCTTCCTCCCTGCCCTCTTCATACCTATTCTTATCCTTTTTTGCTCACCTTCTTCACTTTGGCTCTTCCTTACACTACAGTTTCTTGTTATTTCCTCTCTGATCCTCCATCTTCCTCTCTGAATATTCCTATTTTTCCATTGCCTTTGTTTCCTCCATTATTTTCCTAAACTCAATCCCTGGCTCCTGCTGTTATCATCTTCTTTGCCACTAATCGTATTAATGTTATCAGAACCTTCACCTGTACTTTTACCCTGCATTCTCATGTCCATCTTGAGGTTTATCTCCTCCAGTTGCCATCCCTTTAGATTATTTTTTAATTAATTCCTGTGTTTATTTTTGTACATCTTTAACTTCTCACGTATTCAGAATATACGGCACTAGTCCCCTGTCTGGTTTTGTTCACACTTCCAGCAAGTTTCCCCTGTTAGTGGGAACATCTTGTGCAACCTACCTAGGGTATAAACATAATCCTGCAAGCATTTCCATTGAAATAGTCTACAAACATTTGGGATTTTGTGGCTATTCTTGCGGCTTTACAAATTTCTGCCAATCTGGCATCTGCAATTTAATTTCCACATTTCTCTTGCTAGACTTTAACATCACTGTTATTTCTGCTTCATTTATCTTTGATTGATGCCCTGTATAATCTACTCACTAATCTTTCGTGCATCATTATTTATTTATTTTATTTTCAGTTTGATTACCGGGGAAGTCCACTGGGCCTAAAAGTGCCCGTTTTCAGTGGAGGCCCGGGGAGAAAAGCTCTGTAAGCAATACTAATACAATGAAGGTTACATTATGTTAAAGTAAAATACAAGAATAAAATTCATACATTCAGAAATGCAGATGCATAAGATGTATATCAAACAATGCAGCTAATAGATAATAGAGAATACCCATTACTGGAATATCAGTTCAATACAATATGATACAAATATCTGTAAGAATAGGACATTTTTTTTTTTTTTTTTTTTTTTTTACATTGGTGGTACTGATATATACAGTATTTACAGTTTGTAGTGTTAAGGAAGAAATTCATTAGTCAGAGAAAGACTGCTGAGTCTATTTTAGGAGAGTAGAAGTAAACGCAAGCAATGTAGAATAGTCAATGGGGGCATTCAGTAGAATTTATGTAGGGTGGAAGCAGGAGCATTTCCGTTTGGATGATCGATACAGGAATAGTTGGGTGTTGAATGATTCTTTGTTGGGTATATTCCTGAGAGAAGGGGGAAGAGAGTTCCATTTCTTACCTAGTGAGAAGGAGAGAAGTAGTTGGCCAGCGGGACGCTTTGGTTTGTAGATGGAAACGAAGTTTTGGTGTTCGGATCTCAGAGATCTATTCGGGATGTATGGAGGAAGGACGTTTGTTATGGCTGGGCATTTTTCAGGGTAGAATATTAATTTGTGAGCTGTGGTTAGTTGGAGATAGTCTAGGTGGTTAGATAGTTCTAGCCAGTTTAGAGATTGTAGGGAAAGGCAGTGGTGAGTTGAGGTTTTGGAATTAGTGGCAAATTTAGAGACCTTATTATAGCAAGTTTCATGTTTAGAGATGATAGAAGAAGACAGATTAGTTAAGAGAGGGGCGCCGTAGAGTAGTGTAGGTAGAAGGTAGTTAGTTGCCAGGGTATGTCTAGAGGAGTTGGTAAGAAAGCAGTTGTTCCGGTAGAGCATACCTAACTTTTGGTGGGGTTTCTTTATGTTTTGTTGTATGTGGATGTCAAATTTCAGGTTTTCGTCTATAGTAATGCCAAGAAGTTTTGCGGAGGGGACAACTTCAATAGCAGTGTTGGTTTGGCTTAGGACTATGAAAGCGTTTTTGTCAAAGGAGAAAGCCCTAGTAGGAGGGAAAAGTAGTATTTTAGATTTGTTAGAGTTGAGGGAGAGATGGTTTTGTTGCATCCAGTTCTCTATAGTGGAAAATGCAATTTGGGTTTTGGTTAGTAGTTCAGGTAGGTTAGAGGTGGCACAGACTAAGGTAGAGTCATCAGCATATTGGATGACTGTTGTATCGGGGATGGCAGTGTGGAGGTTATTAATAAAGATGTTGAAAAGTAAGGGTCCTAGGATGGATCCCTGGGGAACGCCGGTTGGTGTTGGCAAGAAGGAGGAGGTAGAGTTCTTCCATCTGACAGCTTGGGATCTGTCAGAGAGGTAACTGGAGAACCAGGCTAGAGAAGTGGGGGAGAGATTGAGGTTGGCGAGATGAGAGAGAAGGTGTTTATGGGAGATGGTGTCGAAAGCTTTAGATAGATCTAGCAGTAGTGTGGATACTAGTAGTCCGGAATCTCGAGCTTGATTGATTGTTTCTAGGAAGGATATTAAGGCAGCTATAGTGCTGTGGCCAGGGCGAAAGCCATGTTGGGTGGGTGTTAGGAGGTGATTCTGGATTAGGAAAGGCATAAGTTGGTGGTAAACACATTTTTCCAATATATTAGATTTAGGGGATAGAAGGGCGATTGGACGGAAATTGGAAATGTTGGTGTTTTTGCCACCTTTGTGAAGAGGTAGGATGTAGGCTGAGTGCCAGAGTTTGGGTACATAAGACTCTTTTAAGGATCTGTTAATGAGGATACTGATAGGGAGAGCTATGCCTTCTGCAGCACATTTAAGGAAGGAGGAGGGTATAGTGTCAGGGGCATTGGAGTGAGGCTTTAGTTTAGATAAGAGCCTTTTCATAAAAATGGTTGAAACTGGTTTGATCTGGAAGTTAAGAGGGCATTTGTTAGTGTTGTTGGGTAAAGTGGAGGGAGAGTTGGGAGAATTGTTTTTAGGGAAAGTTTTTGTGAGCTTAGCTATGGATTCAGTAAAGAAAGCGTTGAAGTGAGAGCTCAGCTCCAAGTCAGTTAAACTAGGGTCAGGGAAGGGGTTATTCCTGGACCCTGGATACAGCAGGGAATTGACTGATTTCCAGAATTGTTTTGGGTTTTTCATATTGTTGGTTTGTAGTTTATTATAAAAGTATTTTTTGTCTGAGGAGATTCATTTCTTTACTTGGTTGCGGAGTTGGTTATACTGAAGTAAGGTAGAAGACGTTTTATTTTTCTGGTAAAGCTTCCAGGATTTGTCCCTGAGGTGCATGCTTTGTTTTGTTTCATTGGACAGCCAAGGAGCAGGATTGGCTTTGACACGTTTGTTTCTTAGAGGGGCTAGGGAGTTGAGATTATTTAGGAAGGCAGAGTTAAAATGTTCAACGGCGTTGTCAAGGGGGAGAGAGTTTAGAATTTGCCAGTTTATTTGTTTAAGAATATTTGAGAAGATTGTGGGGTTGAAGTTGCGAAGGTTACGTGTTTGAATGTAGTGGTGTTGATATTGAACGGAGTTGGCTGAGCGGTGAATAAAGGCAGGGAGATGGTCACTGAAGGAGTCAGGAACAGTGCCAGAAAGAGTTATTTTGTGTGGGTGAGAGACTAAGATCCAGTCAATGATGGAACCAGGGGGGTGTTTTTTGTTAGGACGAGTTGTTGAGTGGATTACTTGGGAGAAGTTGTAGAGGTTAATGGACAGGGAGGGAGAAGGTGTGTTAATTTTATTCCAATCTATGTTAACATCACCAAGAATGTAGGTTTCATATCTTATTTCAGAAGAGGCCCAATGAAGAACGTTTTCGAGGGTAGAGATGTTGTCGCCTGGGGAGATATATAAGGAAATTATGCAGATGTTCTTATGTTTATTTAGTCGAAGGAGGCTTGCTGTAATTTCAGTATTTTTAAAGTGTGGGGTTGGGATTTGAAGGGGGATTAAGGACAATAGGTTAGAGTAGATTACAGCAGAGCCTCCACCTTTTTTATTTAATCGGTCACTTCTAAGGATGTGGAAATCGGGAGGTAAGATTTCAGAGTCAGCAATATGAGGTTTTAGCCAAGTTTCAGAGATGGCTAAAATGTCAGGTTGGTTATGGTAAATCCAGGCTTGTAGTTGTTGAACTTTGTTGTTTAGGCTCTGGGCATTCATAGTGAAGAATTTAAGAGTGTTAGCAGAGAGAGCAGAAGGAGTGGAAGGGGGGAAAGGATTATTTGTAGTAAGGGAAGTAGGGGGGAAGGGGACTTGGGTTATTTGCTGTAGGCGAAGAAGGGGGAAGGAGGAGGGTGTTATTGGGAAAGAGGCAGGGTCCGGGGTTGGGATGGATATCTCCGGATAAGGCTAAGACATTACAGGAGAGAACTTTTAGTCTTATAGGTTTGCATAGTAGGAAGTAGTCAGGGAGTAGCAGTAGTTTATGGGAGAAGGTTTTAGATGTGAAGAAGAAAAGCTTGGGTTGGAATAGGTGGAGTAGGTTAGGTGGAATGAGAGAGGAGGATATGGAGTGGAAGTGAGTAGACAGAAGTGGAGGAAGGTGAGTGCAAGGGATTATTTGAGAAAGAAGTGTGAATGGGGGAGAATTGGAAGAGTAAGAAGTAGCATGATACAAGGGAATAAGAAGTATGAGAAGGGAGAGAGGGACTCAGATAGTATAGAGGATGTTGGAGGACATTCTTAGATTGGGGAGGGGTAATGAAGAGGAACTGTAGATAAGTGGATAGGTTGGTAGATGAGGATTGGAAAAGAAGAAGAAGAGGATGGAATTATTAACAGGAGGAGAGGTAGAGGTAGAGGAGGAGTGGGAAAGAAGATGAAGGGGATGAGACCCGAAGGGGATGAGATTATTAACAGGAGGAGAGGAAGGAGCTGAGAATAGAGATGTATATAGGATAGTGGAGAGGGAGGAGTAGTAGAGAAGGAGTGGGAGGGGAAGGAAAGAGAGGGCTTAGACTAGTTAATTGATAGGTGGGAGGGGTAATAAGGTGAGGATTGTGATTAGTTAATTGTTATGAGTGGGAGAAGTAAGTGCAGAAATAAATGTAGAGGTGCTGGGGCAGGTGGAATTTGGGGGCAGGGTAGGGGAGTGGAGTGAGCCCAAAGGGCGAACGGAGCGGGAAGAGCCAAAGAAAGGAGAGTGTGAGGAAAACAATCGGAAAGTGAGAGATCCAAGAGGTAAGGTCATTCATTTTGAATTACATCAGGATCTTTCTTAAGTCTGCTCTTTCTAACTTATTTCTCCTAACCTCTGCCTCATGTCTTCTGTAAATCATGATCTCATTTAGCTCAGGAAGCTATTATGGGGACACCCTTCTGTTTCAGAGGTAAATGGTGAGATTTTCTAGGCCAAGGGTTGAATATAATTATTTCTTACAGTAATTAAGAGAATATTTAAGATTCATCTGCCTGCATGCCTGCACAGTGCCATAGCATTACTACCTACCTTCAGGATTGCCTGTTACATACTGCAACTGGATGACCTTTGAAGTGGCATTTGTCATCAGACATATTATGTATAAAATGTCCTACTGAGTGTACATGTGTTATGA
>NC_056745.1:48227896-48242937 GCF_019279795.1 Protopterus annectens
TTAAAAGTAGAGTAATCTGTTAGAGGTCTCATTTTATTCCTTCTGAATGTAATTTTCATTTTGGGTTTCTAACTTTCTGCTGTTCAGATATACCCCAAAAGCTGCTCCTCTCAATAGGTTTGTAAGTGTATTCTTGCAGTAGCCCTGGGCTATCAAAAGCGATGCATCCCAGAACACATGCTTATGTGCATGACTCCGTTGTCGGTATTTTACCCAACTTCAGGATTAAATATAAACCAAAGCTGGAGGCACTCGGGAATTAACATCCTTATAACATGTGGCATTTGGAGTTAAGGACAAAAAGATGAAACCCACATTTCTGTCCTGCCATCTTCATCAGCTTTACACTCATACTGCGCAGTACTGTATGAGAAGTCAGACTGAGGTACTCATTCAGGACTCTGTTAAAATCCACAAGTATGCAAAAAAAAACTTAGTAAAGGAAACAAAAGACAGCACGGGGGCTGAGAACCACTCAAATATACTTTATTTAGCGCTTTTGTCTCCCGGTAGACGAGACTTCATCAAAACAAAGTAACACTAAAACAACCACCTTATATTTACATGTAGAAAATCTGATTGGAGGTACAATTAACCCTCAAACACTCAAATTTAAAGCAACGGTTGTAAAAACACAGAGCACTTCAACTCACTAGTATAAAGATGCAAAACCTGATAAACGTGAGTGCATATAAGTAATTAAAATATTACTTAAAAATGTATAATGACAAATTTTGAATACTACAATAAAATATATAAAATACAAATAGCTGCAATGCTACCATTCTGAACTAGCTTTCAACTTTAAGATGCTATGAATGGAACATTGATCATTAAAACCTGGGGGCACCACAGCATCGAGTCTAAGCTGCCATTGTAACTCTTTAAATTCTAAAAATACATTGTGAGAGCCACCCCTCACCCCAAGATCTACAAGGTCAATGACTAAAATTTAAATGAGTGCTGAACATGTGCTAACAGGTGTCTTTTATTTCCTTTACTACATCCAGGACTCTAAATAAAGTTAAAGGTGAGAACAGCTGAAATATATACAAATATACACTCCTTTTCGGAAGGAAAATATTTCTCCTTGATATTTTATGGTAGACAGATATACTTAACAGTAAGCATAAAATATACATTAGTGTTACATTTTGTAAGACCAATGTAAAGTAGGGTTGCCACCTTTTCAAATGGCCAAAGTGGGACATTTTTGGTACAAATATCAGATTTTACAGGCCGACACACACCCAAAGGTTAGAACTTAATTTTTTGCCTAAATAAAAGCTTATTCTTGTAGCATTTTAGTTGCTTATTCTGTTTCCTATAACATTTAGGTTATTTTAGATACAGAATAACTGTTTTATGCAACTATTACATAAAATATAGGAAATAATTTTGTCCTAAAATCTCAGGACATTTGCCATTTTTGCAATTTTTTGTCAGGACACAACTGCGCAAAGAGGGACTGTCCCTCGCAAAGTGGGACAGGTGGTAACCCTAATGTAAAGTGAACAATTTAGCAGTAAAAAAACATACCTTTTTTCATCTGGTATACCTGAATGCTTAACACGATGCCTGGTGCTTTTAGGGTTTATGTAATACCTATAATAACTTAACATCTTTCAGAGTGTACTGGTTACCTTACAGATTATTATTCTAAAAACTCTGTAGCGTTTATAAAGTCAGTGGCTGTCTCACTCACTGTCTTTGGAAGAGGCACACTATTCCATAGTTAAGCTCATTGCCTGTTAAATGGGTCTACTACAGGTGCTTGCATGCTATTAGCTCGTGGTACACCTGCTGACTGTAACTTGCTCAAAAAAGTAAGTGTTCTACCTCCAACTTGCCCAGTCTCCAGTTCCTACAGAGCCCTCCCAACAACTAGCCTTATAAACTATATAGCCCTATCAGAACCTAAACCCTAAACCTAAAACTCAACGAAGTTTCCATTTCAACTCCTCTGTGCCATACAGTAATCCTTCACTCCCCCTTACTAGCCCTAAACTCTTTAATCACTCCTTAAATCTAAAGTTCTAACCTCTCTCCCTAAATCTAAATTTGCCAATTGTTCCCTAATCCTAAAACTCCCTTCCTGCTCTCTGAACCTGAAACTCCAACCACCCTTCCCTAAACCTAAATTCTGTGATCACTCCCAAAAATTAAAACTCCCTTCCTACTACCTAAACCTAAAACTCCAACCCCCAAACCTAAATTCTCTGATCACTCCATAACCCTAAAACTCCCTTCCCACTACCTAAACCCAAAGCGCCCTTCCTGCTCACTATTCATAAACCCTCTCACACTCCCTAAATCTAACCCCCCTCATTCTGCTCCCTTTCCGCAGCTGCTTGACTGAACACATGTTTGAGTTTGAGCATGAGGACCGCTCCCTCCCCACAGCTGCTTGTTCAAAGTCATATTCAAGTTCAAACACAAGCAGTAGCCCAGCCAACCTACAAGGAGCTTGAGTCCCTGACTTTGAGACAATGGCTTTCAAGTACTTGGCTTGGCAGTGCCTATAGTAAAACCCTATAAAAGACTTGTCTTAACATTTCCTGTTAACAAGATTTATTCATGTCATCATGTTTTATGCTTAATCATTACTCTGTGCTTGTGCTAGCCATGTACCCTGACCAAAAAGGTTCTGTCTGTAAAATAAAATGTAACTCCAATTATTTTACATTTTTAAAATACTGTGGATATGGAAAAGAGTATGGGTAAGCCACATCAACTATATATAACAATGAAAAAAGTATAACCTGGAAGGGAATGTGCCAGAGGCTTTCTCACATTTGGCGCTTAATAATGTTTCTGCTGCTACCTGAGGTTGCTTAGTGATGGTGCAACATAAGGTCTCCTGATGTTAATATATTAATTCAAAAGACATGCAGGGTCTAACATGATCAGCCTGGTGAATAATCCTTGCTGTCAGGTGAGAATGAAAACAGCAGGAAAGGGGGAACTCCCAAGGTAATGCTTTGCCAAGTGAAATGTTATAATTTACTAGCTCTGGAATACTTAAGTGTACAAGTTCATGCAACACCAGTTGGCTAGAATCAGAGAAGTAAATGTGCTTTTATGCAAAGAATATACTTCAGGCAGCTTAGGATGCAAATGTTGCAGAACATCTGTTAATACAAACATAAAGTAAAATGCTTGGTTAAGAGTTTAATGTTGCAAATCAGAATGCAGGAAAGCAGGTCTGTTGAGTTGCTGAGTAATTAATCGGGTAGCAGAGACAGCACATAATGTCATGATACACAGTTAAATCCTAATTTTCTGTGTTAGAAATCACACAGTTGTTACAGTAGCAGATGAAGGCAAATATCACTCTAAATATAAACAAGGGCAGAATTAAATGTTGTGTAAAATGTAACAGTTACTTCTTGGATGAAACTGTGTTAATATTTTCCAAAACAATAAACAGCCTTTAATGTGTAACAGATAAATCAGTTACTATTGCATCATTTAAACAGAATAGTATGTTTCATGAGTAAAAAAAGCTTATTTCTTAGCATTTTCTAAAAATATTAAAATATAACTATGTATCACAGTCCAAAAACAGTGCCCGTATTGTGGTTTAAAGGGAAAAGTGATTTGCTACAATGCAGTGAGCATAACAGCTATTATACCAATAGTTATCAGGAAATTAGACTTTGTGAGGACTGTAAATCATTAGGACCTTGACAAAGTGACCTTGAGAATGACCACGTATTTGTAACAGTCCACAGAGTTTCCTCTTTTTTTAACTTTGAGGTAGAAATGAAGAAAGAATGTAGAATATTTATTTGTGGAATCTGCTTTTCTTTAACATATTTATTTCCCACGGAAGTAGGAGGTCATTAGGCCAAGCCAGGGAAAAAGTAAAATGAATTATGCTGATTTCAAATCTTAATTATACAGCAAATAATATGGCACTCAGAAAGCAGAGATTGAAATCGATATGTATGAAACCACCACGGTAAATTTCCAGGAGTCTGATAATTAGAAATGAGCATATAGAAATGTGGAGATAAGTGAAAGACAGTGTCATTTTGTATGCTACTGTAGTAACTGCTATTGTTATACTATGGCTCTGGGTTTGTTGCAAAATACCAGGAAAAAGAAGTTCTCAGTTATGCTTTGAAACCACATATCTCAACTTGATTTTGTTATATTTACTTTATCTCACTTACCATTTGTTAAATAGGTAAATGAAGTTTTATGGGGACCCTTTTTGGCCACTACCTGATCCACTAGACATAGAAAAAATGATATAGTGCATGACTATTACAATAATAGTAACACAAACAATGACACTGGATATTTCTTAGGGAAAACAAAATAGTAAAATGATATGGTTCACAAATTGTACAATAGCAGTAATATAACAAAAGCCACCAGATATTTCATAGAATCATATTTGGTTATTAGAAAACTGTAAATGTGCCTTGTCCATCTCATGCTTCAGGTTAATAAGAATGCAGCAGTAGTTTGCTGAAGAAGTTATCTCAGAATTTAAAAATAAGAATGAATTGCAGCATTTTACATATGCATTCATATACATGCATACATAAGTACAACATCCAAATGTCAATACAAGGCTATGTGAATTCCTAATACAAAGCAACAACCTACTTTTACACCTCTTTTTATATTGTTCATAGGATCATAGGAAGTTACTAGGCTATTGGCCATGAGGCCCTTATAAGCCAGCCAAGACTTTAACCCACGTATAGACAAATCAGCAGCTGATGCCCCTGTCCAGCAGGGACATGGGTGGAATCCCAGGGACGTATTTTCTATTTCCCATCCAGTTATCAAGGTTGCACTTAAAAAGGGGTAAAGAGGTACTCGGCTTGACGTGGAGAGGCAGTCTATTCCACAGATGGGGGAGTCTCTGGGATACAAATCTGTCCTGCCAACAAGTCCTATTGATGTCACAGACCAGGATGAGTCCAAGTGTGTGGGTTACTCGGGTGGAGCTTGACTTGTAGATATGTAGCAGTCCCAACAAGGTGGGCTCTGAGATGGCCTTGTATGTCAGACAGAGGTCACCTCTGAGGAGTCTGTATGAAACTGAGGAGAGGGATAGGGCTTTTAGCCTATCTATGTAGAGTATATTTTTGAGGCCCTGGATTCTACTGGTGAGGAACTTCTGTGGTCTCTCCAGCTGCTGCATGTTCTTTGTGAGGTACATGCTGAATGGGCTATTGTACTCAATAATGGGCCTTATAAGGGAAGAATACAGGGATGTTATGACCTCCCTGTCCCTGGATGAGATACCCTTACTTATGACGTGGGCCATGAAGAAAGCTTTCCGTACAATGGAAGAAACATGGTGTTCAAAAGTCAGGTTGCTATCAATCAGGGTGCCCAAATCCCTCACAACTGATTGTGTGCTTAGGACGTTGTTATTAATGTGATCATTTTTGGGGATGTCATGCTCCCCAAAGTGGATGATGATGCATTTTTTTGTATTCAGCTTGAGGCCATGTTTCTGGCACCAGTCATTTGTTTGGCTGAGACCCTTTTGGAGGATGTCCACATCACTAGTGGAACTGATGACCGCGCCCAGCTTGCAGTTATCTGCAAACTTGGTCAGCCATAGCCCACTGGATTTGGCCTGCACTTCAGGAAAATTATATCCCAAATAACAGAGCCCCCAAGACTGAACCCTGGGGTATGCCACTCGATATGGGTCTAGTGCTTGTGGTGGATTCTCCTACTTTAACTAGTTGGGTTCTATCAGTGAGCTATTTAGCTACCCATCTGGTAACATATGGATTGATGCCTAGTTGAGAGAATTTATCTATTATGCCCAAATGGGGAATAGTGTTGAAGGCTTTGGCTAGGTCAAGGTAGATGGTGTACACTTCCTTCCCCTCGTCCATGGCTTTGGTGACTGTCTTAAAAAAGTCGACCAAATTTAACAGACATGACCTCCCCTTGATGAAGCCAAACTGTATGGGATCGAGTGTTTGGAGGTTGCCAATGTCCTTGTTAATGAGGTCCATGATAATCCATTCCATGGCCTTGCAGATCAGGCTACTTAGGCTGATGGGTCTATAATTTTCTGGATCGGTGGACACTCCACCTTCATGTAAAGGGATGACAGTGGCTGTCCTCCACTCAGTTGGGACAAAGCTGGTACTCAGGCTTTGGATGAATAGGGTGCCTAATGGTGCTGCAAGCTCCTGCCTGAATTCATGTAGGATGCAGCCTGGGATGTTACTGGGTCCCATGGAGTCTGTATCTTTTGCCTTTGAGAGAGCAGTGATGATCTGATCCCTAGATATAAGGAGAAGGGGGCAGGTACTGAGAATGTCCTGATTTACTGATAGGGGGACAGAGGGGTGAAACTTTCATTGAATCTGCCAGCCAGCAAGTTTGCTAGATCTACAGCATTTGTATATGTGATATCCTTGACTACTAGTTCTGAAAAGATCTGGGTGCTACCTTTGAGATTACGGATGTATGTGAAGCAGGCCTTATGATTATCGCTAGTAGATGTGGCCAATTTGGACTCGAAGTTTGCTTTGGAGGATTTCACTTGTGCTCTTATTTGCTTGTTTAGGCTAAGGAGAGATTGCTTCCAACTGGGCACCTGCTCCTTCTTGGTCCTGGACAGCAATTTTTTTTCTTTGGTTATAGAGTTTATTTATTGCAGATGCCCACCATCTTCCTTGCGGAGGATGATTTAATCCTGTCAGGTATTCCTGATTCCATGCATCTATATAACTGTTCGTATAGTAATTTGGTGTAGTTTTGGATACTGGTGCCAGTTCCTAGAGAGGGGGAGGGGCTGTGAAGCTGTTTATACCATCCCTCAGGAGCTGTAATCAGCTTTGGAGAAGCTTTTTGTTTGACCTTAGCTAGAAGGGGGTCGGGGGAGATGGTGACTTAGAACGTGACTGCTTTATGGTCAGATCTTACAAGGGAGGATGATACTGCAGGGATGCTGGAGTGGCTACTCATGTTGGTTAATACCAAGTCCAAGATTTTATCACCTCTTGTGGGGGTATCGACTAGCTGTTCCAAAGCATTTGCGTTGACAAAATTGAGGAATCTCTGGGCATTTGTGTTCTGGCATAAGTAGTTCTTCCAGTCTATATTTGGGTAGTTAAAGTCACCCAGGATCAGGGTAAAGGGTTGAATCTTGATACATTCAAAAAGGTCTAGATAGGTAGTTTGGGCATCTTTTGTTAACCAGTAAAGCAAACTTTTCTACCTCAGACCCATTTCAGCCATGATCAGAGCCAGAATAGCAGGGTTAAATGTGATATATGTGAATAGTTTATTGCAACCAATCAATCATCATGCATTAGGGAGATGATAGGTATCTGGAATACCCAAAAGAGAAGCTAAGGAGATATACAGAGAACATGCAAAACTCCACAAAGTGATGGAAGACAGGAATGAACCCCAACCCTTGACCTGAAAGATTGAGATCTCACTGACTGACTATGCTTCACAAAAACACATCGGGGGACAGACTGTATGGAGTGGACGATAAAGCCCATTTTACCACAGTCCTACGAAGATGTTATTCACGGAGGGACAGACTGTGTGGGGAAGAAGACGGGACATAGCTCTGTTTACCTATTGTAACAAGAAACTAAAGAATTAGGACTCAAGAATACTACAGCAGGTATAATGAAATACACAATAATGAAATTCAACCATTTTTTTTTGTTTTTTTAAGTTAAATTCTTTGGTCCTCAAATTATCTACAGAACACAAAGGGGGAAGATCAAGATGCAGCCAGCTGAAGTAAATGGAATAGCTCAAATATTTAAACTTAACAATGTGCTTCCTAAAGACTTGACAATATCAATGTGTTGTTCATTATTTTTAAATAAAAAATACATTGTTAAAGTGTATATGAATTTAGGACAATTATATATGTAAAAGCAACTACTTCTCAGAAAAATAATTATCACATCTTTCATTCGTAAACAAATTTTAAACTGTTCATAGTAAAGGAGGTGTACCCCAGCAGAATAGGTTTATTCTTCGAGAAGTGTTCACACATGAAAGGAAATGAAATTGTTTTCTGTGGCATTTTATGGAACAGAATAAGACAAAACTTTTATTCTGACTTTCATAACTATTCCTTTATTGTTATAAATTTTACAGTATGAATAATGTAGTTTTTCTGCCTTTAGATTCACTTCATGATAGGTTTGCATGTTACCTTTTCATTAAGGGTGGCAGTAAACACAGACTATTTTATTTCAGTTATGGTGGACAGAACAGGACACAAGGGCTCATTTTCACCTATTACACTGTCACAAAACAAAAGTAGTAAGTGATGTAGAAGTTATACAACAGAAAGAATAGTTGTGTAAAATCTTGCCATAACCATAGATGTCCTTCTCTTCCATGTTGTAGCATTCCAGTTGTGGGACCCCTTGCCCCCAAGTGACTCACACGTCGTACCTTGTATTTTGTGTTAAAAAGCACCAAGTATTATATGCATACCTCTCAACTTTTTTACCCAAGAATTTTGCATAAAGCCAAAAATAATAAGAGGGGAAATGGCCAAAACCAGGGAGAATGTTTAAATATCTCTCTACCTCACTTACAAAAATTAATTGATAGAACAACTTTTGCATCAGCATGCATTTTATAAGTAATAAATATGAGACTGTAATGTGTGCATTTTATAAGTAATAAATATGAGACTGTAATGTGCACATTTTATAATAATAAACATGAGACTGTAATATGTGCATGTTGTAAGTAATAAACATGAGACTATAATGTGCGCATTTTATACGTAATAAACATGAGACTGTAATGTGCGCATTTTATACGTAATAAACATGTGACTGTAATGTGCGCATTTTATAAGTAATAAATATGAGAGTGTAATGTGTGCATTTTATACGTAATAATAAATATGAGACTGTAATATGTGCATTTTATAGGTAATAAGCATGAGACTGTAATGTGCGCATTTTATAAGTAATAATAAATATGAGACTGTAATGTGTGCATTTTATAAGTAATAAATATAAGACTGTAATGTGTGCATTTTATAAGTAATAATAAATATGAAACTGTAATATGTGCATTTTGTAATAAATATGACTGTAATATGTGCATTTTATAAGTAATAAATATGAAGCTGTAATGTGTGCATTTTATAAGTAATAATAAATATGAGACTGTAATATGTGCATTTTGTAATAAATATAAGACTGTAATATGTGCATTTTATAAGTAATAAATATGAAACTGTAATGTGCACATTTTATAAGTAATAAATATGAGACTGTAATGTACGCATTTTATAAGTAATAATAAATATGAGACTGTAATATGTGCATTTTATAAGTAATAAACATGAGACTGTAATGTGAGCATTTTATAAGTAATAATAAATATGAAACTGTAATATGTGCATTTTGTAATAAATATAAGACTGTAATATGTGCATTTTATAAGTAATAAATATGAAACTGTAATGTGCGCATTTTATAAGTAATAAATATGAAACTGGGTGTGCATTTTATTAGTAATAAATATAAGACTGTAATATGTGCATTTTATTAATAATAAATATGAGACCATAATGTGTGCATTTTATACGTAACAATAAACATGAGACTGTAATGTGTGCATTTTATTAGTAATAAATATGAGACTGTAATGTGTGCATTTTATAAGTAATAATAAACATGAGACTGTAATATGTGCATTTTGTAATAAATATAAGACTGTAATGTGTGCATTTTATAAGTAATAAATATGAGACTGCAATGTGTGCATTTTATAAGTAATAATAAACATAAAACTATAATGTGTGCATTTTATAAGTAATAAATATGAGACTAATGTGTGCATTTTATAAATAATAAATATGAGACTGTAATGTGTGCATTTTATAAGTAATAATAAACATGAGACTGTAATATGTGCATTTTGTAATAAATATAAGACTGTAATGTGTGCATTTTATAAGTAATAAATATGAGACTAATGTGTGCATTTTATAAATAATAAATATGAGACTGTAATGTGTGCATTTTATAAGTAATAATAAACATGAGACTGTAATATGTGCATTTTGTAATAAATATAAGACTGTAATGTGTGCATTTTATAAGTAATAAATATGAGACTGCAATGTGTGCATTTTATAAGTAATAATAAACATGAAACTATAATGTGTGCATTTTATAAGTAATAAATATGAGACTAATGTGTGCATTTTATAAATAATAAATATGAGACTGTAATGTGTGCTGTTACTGACTGACACAATTACTCCATGATTTACCAGAAAGTCATAAATTTGACCAGGGACTGGGCAAAAATATGAGGCAAAATCAAGGGCATTCTGCAAAACTCTGGGCAGTTGGGAGGTATTATCACACACACACATAATCACTGTATTTGTTTGCAGCATTTACAGCACTTTGACTGCAATAACATCGCCTATTACATGCGTACAACTTATATTTTGCTTTGGCTCATTAATGTTGAGTACCATCTCAGGGTGCTTCTGTACATCCACACAGGTATTCTTGAAATGGTAGTCACAGCTGTCAGAAGTCTGACTCCTGACTGCGGCCACAGGAAGTTTTACCTAAGTATTAAATTCCCTCTGTTAAGAACAGAGTATGAATAGAATTGTGTTCCTGCTCTTTTGTACTGTATTTTACCACTGCATGTCTGTACAGTTTATATTGGAAACAGTCAAGAAAATCAGCTTGCTAGATACATTGCCAATGACGGTGCTGCTTTCAGTAAGATGATTTTCTTGGAAACCTTCTTTCTATATGGGTCTTAGCACCCCACCACCACATACAAACACATTGAAGACACAGTTTAACACAGAAATCCACTTTAAATCTTAACATTTTCTTATTTTTGGTGCCTTGTCCTGGGGAAGACTGTATTTTCTCTGAGAACAAGCATAAACCTTTGATGGTCACTGTCCTCAGGACATAATGCCAAAGGTGGCAGTCAATTAGATTGACCAAATCTACCCTTCTACTAAAATGCTACCTCCACTCTGAACCTCACAATCTTTTGTTACACAGAACTTGAAAGAAAGGAAGGGTCTTGTAGCACTCCTGATGTGGTTTCCATGAAGAGAAGTGGAGAATGGTGTTACAGGATCCTTATATCAAGTCCAGAAACACCAGAACAAAGCAACAGAAATTAGACCACTAGAAGAACAGAAGGAATCTGCATCTGACCAGTGAAGCAGTGGAAGAGCAGACCTTTGGAGTAGTGAACAAGCAACAAAGCTCAAAGGTCACTGATGACCTATCAGTGAGCTACAGGGACATGTAGTGAGTGGTTGAGTTAGAGAGGAGCATGTGGCAAGTTATCATACAAGACATGCTAAGTGTAGTGCTTGTCGAGTGAGTGTGCAACACAGTATGATATGAATGAAAGGTGAAGGCAGTGAATGCATGTGTATCAAGAGCACAGTGTGTGGAGGATGTATGTCAAGAATGAAGAGTGAGAGCGAGTGTAAAGAATTTGTGGTAATGAGGGTGCGCCACATGAAAAGGGTGATGGAAAATGCAGACCAGAAAGAAATGTGCATTAGTCACTTGAGAGGATGGTGCAGTCCTGTTCCCAGGAGCAATTTCTCGGTCTAAGTGTCAGTTAATGCCTTCCAGCCACAGCAGCAGTTCCATGATAATGGGAGGGATAGAAGGAAGGGGAATAGGTGTGATTCCAGGGAGGGCAGGAGGAGAGATGGGTTGGCAAGGAAGGAAGGTGAAGACACAGAGGTAAGCATCCACTATGAAGACAAGGAACTGAGGAGTCACACTGCCAAACAGAAATTCCCAAATAATAATAGGGCAAAATTTGAAAGTGTAAGTATTTTTACAGGGACCAAGCTCCCCAGCACCACCCTTTTAGGGGCAAACTCTCAATACCTCCCATAGTTAAATGTACCATTTGTCGCTGCAATCTCAAAAATTGCACTGCCAGTGATTTACTCTGGAAATCAGCCACTGGCATTCTGCTCCTCACTGCCAGTATCTTGTGATTTGGGCATTTGATATTTGAAGGATCTCATAGCAGCTGCCTGTAGGTATATTGAGAAACAACATTACTTGTGCATTGATCTGGTAATAGAGAACAACTATTGACGAGCACAGTAGTCAACCTTTAGATAACGAAAGGCTGAACATTGATAATTTAAATACATCCTTGTACTTGTGATCATGGTAACACACACACACACACACACACACACACACACACACACACACACACACACACACACACAAACACACACGTACACACACGTACACACGCACGCACACGCATGCACACACATGCACACACAGACACACACACACACACACACACACACACACACACACACACACACACGCACACACGCACACACACACACACACACACACACACGCACGCACACACACACACACACACACACACATGCATGCGCAAAAGCAGAAAAAAGTGTTTTATGGTGACATATATACTAATTCCATGGTTGCACAATTGACATGACAGGGCAAACAACCCAATAAACAATATCTATTCTGGCATGCAACTTGACAGGTCAGGTATTCAACCAAAAATACAATTGACTTCATGACTTTTTGACAAGATGAACTGTTACCATATATAAGTAACACACTGCAACAGTACAATGCAATAGTATGTGTAATAATGGTTATGGAAATTATTGTAGATGCTATCCACTATGTAGCTATGCAGGGGTGCTGTAGGCACATTCTTGGTGTTAACAGTAGTGCAGGTGGTTTCCACTGCAGGCAAACAATCTGATAGCTTTTCAATAGCTAGGCTTCATAGGCAGAGACTGTGTGTGATCACCATCAGATTTGTACTGCTATTGCTTGATGTGTGTTCCACAAAAAAACAGTGCAAATCACCTGCCTTAACTGACAACCTGCATCTTTTCATTGAAATGGTACAGCAATATATGGGCCTCTCCCAAAAGGTGTCCACTTAATCCTGTTCACCTTGCTGTTCACCCTGTACAACAATCGGTATGTCTGTGATAGTGATGACATTTTCAGGCAATCGTAATTGCAATCTAGGATGCCATGATTCAGTGAAATTCTATATTGTTGGTAATGAAAAATGTGTCAGTACCTGTGTGAGAGGTACATTCCCATGTGTCCAGCAAACCATTTGCTATACTTCTTTGGTTTACCCATCACATGATTTTCTCCAAAGAATATCAGCATTGGTCCTAGCATATCAGGCAGTGTGGGCATCGGCAGTCTGAATGTGCCTTGTATTTTGGCAAATGGTTTGTAGGATAATGCTACCCTGCTGTTGAGTGGGCATTCGAAAGACATGCGTTGAATGGGCGTGCATTCATTGAAGGTTGGGCGTCGGGCTGGCAACTCGGCACTATAAAAAAAACAACTGCCAATCATTAGTGGACTGGAGTTCCGCTGTGGCGATCCCTAACCGGGAAAAGCCAAAAGACAAACAAACAATGTATTAAACATACCATATTTTTAATATCTGCACGAATTCTGAAACACTGTTTAATAATTTTTGTTGTATTTTTGGCTTTTTGTATAATCTTATTTTTAAATATTTTCTCAGAATGATAGAGCTGATGAAGGTGCTCAAATTGTACATCACTGTTTGGTAACACTTAGTTATAGTCTACAATTTCACATTTTTGTTACATTTATTTTTTTCATCACTTATTTTGGGGGTAGAAGCATGTAAGATAGACTTGCTCATGTCTGGTTGCCTGAAACAGCCAACAATGGCTTCCATGTAAATTAGGTGAAAGATAGACACCCAGTCTAATGAGAGACAGGCTCAGGCCAGTCATAGCTTCCATGCTAATTAGGTGACAGCCACACACCCACTCTGATGCAAGACAAGTTTCGGCCAATCAAAGCCCTTCTCTAGTCACAAGCACCCACAGCTATTAATCATAATTGTGCATAAGTTAACATCTCACTGGATTGTTACTCTATGAAAAAGTGCTCATCTAGCTTCATTAAAAAAAGGATCTGGATTGAAACTTATAAATAGTCTCCGTCCTTTATTAAGAGAAGGCAGGCAACCATCAATATAGGATTACTATGTTACTCTTTTAGAGGCTCCAACTAAGCTGCATCAGTAGGAAATATTTTTTTTTTTATCTTTTTTATGGTCTATAGCCTCCAAACAGTCCTTTCCAGGATTACCCATTTGAAAATATAAACTTAAAGATCACTGATCACAGTCTCTTACAATATAACACCAGTGTACCTCAGAAAGGTAACTTATTACATTGGTCATCCAATAGACACCTAAAAGAAGGGACTTTCCCATCAATGTGGGTACAAAGTCTTACATTTGTTCTAACGTGGAAAATGACAAAAAAAAAGTCGAGAACAGCAGATCAATCCTTTTTATTATCTAAGATTCATGACAGAATTATGTGTTCTTAAATGAAAGAGTACTAATACTCTTTAACGAAATGACACTAAGTCACCATGGCACCCAAACAGCTGTCGTACAAGCAAGAAATGATGTTGCAACTCAGATTGTTAAAGGGTGCATCACTTCATCATGATGTCCAGCTTAATCTACGACTTCCATTGTTATCGAGCGCACAATCTTTGTGTAAAAACTTCGAGTAACGTGCTGCAGTATATCTGTAATAGCTCATAGACCGTAGCCTGAAAATATTCCACATCACAAAACTTAACTTCCAGTATAGGCTCCAAGGCTCAATGGTAGGTCAATTTTTATTTTCTTTATTCACAAATGAAATGCATCTCCATTCCCAAAACCTCAAACTGTTGCAGTATGCAGATGACTGCACATCGTTCACACTCACCGACCAAATATGAAGTGCAATTAATGCCATGCTAACCTGGAAAGCATTAAAGTAAACCGATAATTATTACAAATCTAAACTAGCAATACTTGGTAAGTAGCAAATAATCTAAATCTAAATTCCCAAACTATCCATAAAATCAAAAATACAGACATGGGAATTGCAGCTTGTGAAAAATAGTTAGAATGTAACTTTTGAAAAATATGTTGGGGAGGTGTGGCCAAGATGCCAGTCT